>NC_083646.1:7534490-7679490 GCF_963576545.1 Limanda limanda | reverse complement strand
GGCAGGGCTCGGCTGCAAAGGAGCCAATTAGGGGAAGGCAGGACACACAGGGGCTAAATATACAAACCCTACTGTGACTGGGCCAGTGTGTGTGTGTGTGTGTGTGTGTGTGTTTGTCAGTGTGTGAACGTGCATTTTAACCTATCATTATTCTCATGCCATGACAGGGGCACACATGCAAGTGAATATAGTGACCACAACATTATGTTTCCTGTTTTTAATTTGTTTTTCTAATTCTGCGTTTTTTTTTGAAAAAAATGATTTTCTTAATATTATAACTATGGCCATTTTATTTTTATACTTAAACTTAAGAGTCTGAATAAAGCAATATTTCTATGCAAATAAAAATGTTGTATGTTATATAAGAAATTGTTTTCTACTGTGTTTGCATGTTCAATGTTTATGATAATTCATATTGAAAACAGGAAACACCAATAAAGTAAAATACCTTGATTCCATAGTAACTCAGTGCCTTTTCTTCTCTTAAACACTTGATTAAACTCTTTATTGTTCCAGTCCATCAGATTATTTTACTAATAGCCCTGTTAATGAATATTTAATCTGGCTCTAATTACTGTATCGAACACTACATGGCGATGGAAGAACACACACACACACACACACACACACACACAAGGACACACATCTATGTTTTGCATCATCGTCTATCTTCCCAAGTTTCCTACAGGACGTCAGTATGAACATTAAGGGACCATGTTCTTGTAATCTATTCCATTTAGGATGAAAATATATTCAACTTGACAAAATTAATAGAATCTGAGGATGTAGTTCTGACCAGAAGGGATACCTCAATTAGCTCAAGTGTGCTAATTCAATCAAGGCAGAGATTCATATCAATTATTTGAATTACAACTAAATCCTGCGTGAGCGGTGGTGTGGCCTGCAGAGAGGCAAGTGTGTGTGTGTGTGTGTGTGTGTGTGTGTGCGCGTTTGCGTGCGTGTGTGTGCATGCACTTTACACAGAAACATTAGCGCAAATGAGCCTGTGTGTTGTTGAGTTTGTGTGTGTGTGTGTGAGCGTTGCTGTGATATGAAAAAAAGGAACTCTGAATAATGTATGAGTCTCCTGGTCAATGCATTGTGATTTGCTTTAAGGAGGCCTTCTCTCAGCCATTATAAGATTAAACCCAACCTTGGTTTGTCTAGAGTGGCCAGGACATGCAAGAGACCTGTCAACACTGCAGGAACTTGGACCTCACACACACACACACACACACACACACACACTCACACACACACACACAAAAACACACACACACGGTCACATACAGTACATGTACCGTAACTGAAATTAACCCAACGCTACAAACACGGACATGCAACGCACACAAAACACACAAATAAGCAGATGCAATTATGTACACAGCAAGTCCACCACCATATACAGTTAGGTGCTGTATAGACAGTATGAAGAATAATGAAGTGAGGGAGGGATAATGAGGATGAAGAGGAAGAGGAAAACAAGATGAAAAAAGAAGATAAAGAAGCAAGAAAATTAGAGAAGAATATCTGGACGGAGGAAGGAAAGAGCAAAATCAATCTGCCAGTTCCAGGGGGATTGGAGGTGAGGTGCGGACCCCCGCTCTTTCGATTCCTGTCCGGCCGATACGCCTGCTGTGTGACACACTTCAATCTTTCTTTATTGAGCCCCGAGTCTCCCTCGCTCCTGCTCTTCCCCCCCCCCCTCTGCCCGTCGTTCTCTCTCCACCCTCAATCAGTTCTGTTTTTGTTCCCAATCAATAATCAATTTCCTTGAGAAATAATGGGCCGCCGCGTTTTGGGTCCTGCCCGCAGGTCCTGACCTCATGATGGTTAATGGCAAACCCAAGGAGGCTGGGATGAAGGACTGGTCCCCGGCCCATTAAGAATCATGACCCTGGAATATGGAGAAGTGGAGAAGGAGGAGGAGAAGGTTTACACGACTCTCCCTGTCGGAGGGAGATGTACAATCTGAGAGAGGACATGGAACTTGAATGGTCTCTGTTAAAATATGCAGGACGGTGAATATCCACTTCGCTAGGAGTTTGTTACGATTATACACTGAATATAAACATGGATGACGCATCTCCGCTTCTTCCTGTCTGGAAATGAAGCAAAAATATATCGGATATGAACGATGTAATCTTGAGCAAATCTGCAGGAGCAAAGTCCCGCCCATAAACACTCTCGACCAATCGAGAATCATTCTCTGTCAATCTTGACATTTCACCCTAGTATTAATAACATAAAATAACAAATAAAAAACTAGTCTTGACAGAAAAATGTACACAGAGAATGAGAACTACCTAAAAATGACTGAAACCACTATTTGGGAAAATGTAATTAACGTGTACTTTGGCTTTTTAATACGTTCCATCCATAAATGGAGCAGGCAGGGTTGATGATACTCCGGTCAGCCAGCAAGAGCCAATCACATCAGGTATTACTCTCCTCTATGTCACTGTGTGCATTCTCCCACATAACTATACGAAAAAATGTGGACTAAAGTTACACTGTCGTTTGTGAGCGGCACACACACACACACGACCTCCTGGTGGTATAAAATACAACAGAAAACACTTCCTGGAAAAAGACTCCCTCTTTCAGTCCTCCACTAAACAAACTGTTAAGCAGGTGATGGAGAACGTGTGCCGCTAACAGCCTTCCCGTGTGAAACAAAAGGTAATGAGAGCGACAGAGGAACGGAGAGAGAGGGGGGGGAAAGCACATAGTTTAGCAGGACATTTAAGAGTCCTCGCCTCTTCTTCTCTGCTTGTTGGCGCGCTGCGTTGGAGAAACGCCGTCCCGCGGGACCTCCGCTGCATGAGATGAGGGAGGGGAAAGATGGAAGGAGGAGAGGGGGAACACATGAAGGGAAGAGGAGGGGGAAAGGTGGGGGTGTGTTGGATGAGAGAGAGAGGGAAGGGAAACCTAGTTAGAGGAGAGGATCGAGAGCAGCAACGCGGGGGGGGGGGACTCTTAAGAGGTTCTGGATGAGATGGAGACACAGGCCTTATGTTAGCGTTACATGTTATGACACAGTTATAAAGTTACGTTCCAAAATTGTACAGTACAACCTTTAGAGAGATTCTTTTTATTATTTGGCCTACTATCCTAACACACTATTCACTGTTCAGATTGCAAGAGTTTTCATTCCAAATTCATTCAGCAAAAATACTAAAGTATGATATTTAACAAATCTCATATAATTTGTTTTTATACAAAAACATTTCTCTAGATTTATTCATTCAGACAAATTTGAGAGAAACAAGTCAATTATATGGAAGATTTTACTGGTGATTTACATTAATCCAACAGTCCGATTAATTTATTGATCAAAAACAGTATGAGAATTCCGATTGTTAGAAATGATCCAATATCATTTAATCTTACTCAATAATTAACAGTTTAATAACCATGGTGATGTCATACAACTGCTGTGTTTGGTCTGATCAACAGTCTCACATTCAGTTTGTGATTTAAATACTTTCTGATTCATTTTCATTCAAACAACTAATTGATTCTTCTCCTGATTATAATAAAGTAATGATCAAAATGCATTCTTTTAATAAAATGAAATATATCTTGTGTTTCAGGAAGTCACAGGCTTATGATAAATGATGACATGATGTATGATCAACATTAAACACTATAAACAGTATAGATAACAGGTAAATTACAGGACCAATCTGAGCTATTTTCTCTATTTATGACACTTTTAACAAGGCTACATTTCATTTCACAATAAAACATGCATCTTTTGAATGCTGCATGTCCCTCTCGAGCAGAAAAAGAAAGTTAGGCAGACACACACAGAGGGACAGAGGTAGAAATGTGACATCAGCTCTTGCTCAGCTAATCTGTGGCACGGCCTTTTAACCGGCGCCCCCCCCCCTCCGCAGCGAAATCTACCCGTCGCCCGGCGAAGAAAGTTAAATATTCACCATGCACGGCGAGCTCCTCAGTGTTCAAACAAAGTGCTCTGCCAAGTTCGCCCATGTATGTGGAGGTGCTGCGACCGAGCGAGTGTGGCAGGGCGAGAGAGAGAGAGAGAGTTAGAGAACTAGAGAGATGACAAGGAAAAGAGAGAGCGAGAGAGAGAGAGAGAGTGTGAGAAGGGTATTTTATTATTCACACAAGGCATAATAAACCAGGCACGCTCGGTTAGCAACACTTAAACTCCCCGTGCTGTAGCAGTTAGCCGCTAATGCGACAGCAGTGATTTGGACACGTCCTATTAATAGTGCAGGGGAGGTTTCCATGCATGCTAATGGTGGTGTGTATTAGCTATTAATAGAATCACATAGGGGGTCCTGAGATGAACATTTCTGCATAGTCTGTGTGTGTGTGTGTCTGTGTGTGTGTGTGTGTGTCCTTTCCAGGGTGGTTAGCAGTGACGACAACTCAGACCTGGATGGTGTGCACGGGGAGTTTGGCTGAGGTAGGATTTTATGGTCGTGATGGAGCATGTGTGTGTGTGTGTGAGGCTGTGTACACTCTGCGCGAGTCTCCAGAGGATGTAAACAGTGTGTGTGTGTGTGTGAGAGAGAGAGAGAGAGAGAGAGAGAGAGAGAGAGAGAGAGAGAGAGAGAGAGAGAGAGAGAGAGAGAGAGAGAGAGAGAGAGAGAGAGAGAGAGAGAGGAGGAAGGTGAGTGGAAACTGGGAGGAGAGCTAGAGACAGAAACCGGATGGTGTGGTTAGGAATCCGGGATGATGCAGCGTGGTGCGGCTGAACGTCTGGGACGGGTTGAGCGCTCCTCCTCCTCAACATGGATATTTAATGATCCGAGACCCCGACCAGGCCTTCGGATCCCCCCCCACATCCTTCTGGTTCTCCACCCCCTGACACCGCGATGAGGAGAGAAAGCTTCCCTTCTTTGCTCAGAGTCAATGTATATGGCAAGAGCTGGGAGGCATCAAGGAGAATATTAAAGGAGAAAGATGAACGGCACCACCATAAGTCAGAGTAGGAGGGTGGTGTAATCTCATGTGTGAAACACTTCCTATTTACCTGATACAGTGAATAATTAAAGTGCTGTATGTGCACTTTTCCTCCTTCATATCATTAACACCGAAGTCGTATTATTTGATCTTTAATATTATTGGTTTAGGGGATAAGAACTAGGATTTGAATTGTTAAAATTGTTAAAACTGAGAATGTATTTAATCCTGTCTTACAATGCAGAGCAGTTTTCTTATATTATGTAGAACAATTCCATCACAGCACCTGATAAATCCTGCCGACCACAGACTGAAGTCCACGTGCAACTCTTCAAGAACACTGAATTAATCATTCCTCTGGAGGAAGACAAACGATACGCAGGCTCATCACAGCTTTCTGCAACATGCATACATGGGTGAAGGATGTAAACATGGATACTAAATACAGTTTCATTCAAAAAGGGAAACATGTTTATTCAGTTATTTAAAAAAAAAAGGGGAATAACTCAACATTAAATACTGAGGGAATCGTGCAAGACTTTTAATGGAAAGTTAAAAACCAGCAGCTCAGTATCATCTACTACACATTTGGTTTGTGTCTCATTATAAAACAACCAAATGATAAAAAAAACAAACAATCATACTAAAAAATAAGTCTTGTAAATCAATCAAATCAAATCAAAACAGGGAAAATAAAAACTTAGAAACCTCAGAGAGGAATAAAATAACAGTAATTACAACATTTATTAGAATAAACAGTTTGTAACATAATGAAAAAGTGTGTCAACGTTTAAAGTATTTTTATTTTCCTGTCTTCGGAACGATAAAGAAAGTTCATCAACCAGCTTCTCCTGAAAGAAGTTGTTCAAAACCATAATGTTGTGTTATCAGTGGCCTTGTGGCACAGAAAGAGGGAGGGGAGTATGTGTGTTTGTGTTTGTGTGTTAGTGCCTGCCTGCCTGCACTGGGCAGGTGTGTATCGACAGAGGTGACTTCTTTCTCTCTCCATATATTTACACATAACAATATCACTCCCACATTAAAAAAGGAGACACATATTGTGCGTGTGCAACACACAAACACACACCCTGACGCACTTCCTCATCACTTCATTTCATATTTGGATCATGAAATCCCTGCAGCTTCCCACTGCCCAATCGCACCATGCTTAATAATTCGCATACTGTGTGTGTTTGTGTGCGTGCTTGGTGTCAGCGAGCACGCCCACGCCCGTGTGTGTGTGTGTGTGTGTGTGTGTGATGCTGCTGAATAGGTATTGTTTTCCTCTGCACTTCTGATCGGGCAATTTGGCAGCCGGCTCTGGGAGGGGAAGCTAATGCGGATCTATTGAGTCAGCGGGCCGGCAGGATTGAGAAGTGTATCGGCACGGTAATGTGAGGAGATGGGCCCGTGTCGCCGTGAGGGATTAGAGTTCTGAGCTGCAGTAGATGGAGGTAGACCCCAGCAACGCCACATCCTTCCACCTTCCTCTTCCCTCCTCCCACCTTCCACCTTCTCCTCCTCCTCTCTTCTAAATAATTCCCCTGGTGGATGTATACGCTCTCGGCCGCCCGCCCGCCCGCCCTGGGAGTAATTGATTTCTTCGGCGCTGGTGGTAGCGGTGGTGATGATGATGATGATGATGGTGGTGGTGGTGGTGGAAGAGGCTCTTGGTCTTTGTGCACATACACTTGGTGCTTTTTGCATGGGAGAATTACACCAGCACTGACGGATTACATTGCCGGTGAACCACAGTGCATGTTATCTACAGTGGACAATCACTTTCTCTACTGGTGGAGGTGGTGGAGGGGGAATGGGGGGGGGGGGGGTTTACATACTCACACAGGGAGCAGCTTTGTTCTGAGGTTATGTATGTGGGGATGTAAACAAGCGCTGGTACACACACACAAAAGAAGACTGAGCCTTTGAGGCTGCGGCTCTTACATTTCTGAAACCCTCTCCTTTTTCGGATTTGCCGTCTACAGACGCTGTTGACACTTTTAAAAAGCAGCTCAAGACCTATTTGTTTGAAATTGCTTTTCTTTAATTTGATTTACGTGTTTGTTTAAATTTGTTTTGCTCTTCTTCCTTTTTTTCTGGCTAGCACTCTGTGACATTTACTCTTGAAAGGTATTACACAAATAAATCTACTTACACAGGAAAGCTGGGTCTACAAAAATTACACATGCAAATGCAGATAGTTTTCATTTGTTCAGGTTTATGGAACTCAGAGATGCCTCTACGCTAACACAATGGAGGAAGAACATTTTACTGTAGCACTTCTTCCCAGGAACAACAATCCTTGTTTCTTTAGAAAACCCACACACGTTCATTAAGTTTATATGGAATTATCACGCAGAAGAAAGTATTTCCAGAGTTATTTATTTACAACTAGACCATTTAACTGCATGGGTCCTTTGTAGTGAAGCATGTTTTTATGTTTTAACATAAATGAAGGTATGCACATACAGTGAGGTGTGCGTTTCTGACATGACTGATGTGTGTTTGATCATTCATTCCTCTGCCCCTTGTCCTGCTGGTTGTGTGTGTGTGTGTGTGTGTGTGTGTGTGTGTGTGTGGGGTGGGTGTGGGGGTGACAGTGGTTGGGCTGTGCTAGTGGGGTGATCATGTCTCAGCATTGATATTCAAATATGCCCCGAAAATATAAAACCCTTATGTCAGGGATCAAGGGCTCGCCTGGTTTCAACACAATCACTTCACTGTGCATGCGTCTCTCATAAATAAAGGAGCAGCACTCCACTTCATACCACTGTGTTTTAATTATTAAGATAGAACCACGGAGGTTATCGCACTGTTCTCTGCCAGCAAGTAGTGTGGGAGATGAAATACAAAAAAAAAGAAAATTTGAATTTTTGTCAGCGCAGTGCTTCCAGAGCAACACGGCGAGGTGCCACAGTTGAAGGACAATAAAACGCAAGTGCTGAACTCTGAATCTCCGAAAAGGTAAAAAAGTAAAAGACAAAGAAGCACTTTCAACTAACCAGGGACCGGCGAGTTCTTTTAATTTATGGGTAGAGTCTTATATGGACCTGCTCAGCTTCATTACCCTAATTAAAGAGCTTTACAGTACAAAAGAAAATTACTAGCTCATAATATTTGGCCCAGGCTAAAATCCAGACGATAAAATGGACCCGGTGAGGACACGTGTGCTAAAATACATTTTGTTGCCGCGTTGGGTGAAACACGGCGGTGAAACCATGAGCCACAGGTGACTGAACAGATTCATCTTGATGTGCGCGGCTACATGAAGTGAATTATCATTATGGCGAACACCCACATACTACACGCTGTACCGCCGGACAGCGGTGTAACAAACGAACGTTCGGCGAGGCGCATTTCCTCCCTCATTAATTTTACGCCGGGGCCATTATTTGTTTTCCCAGCGTTCATTAGTCAGGAGGGGCTGTCATGGCGGCCCACCGCGGTCGGGAAGGCGAAGACATTTGCTTGCGTTTGTAAACCGCGCAGACAGGAGGCGTGGCCTTGTGCTGTAAGTGCGTTCCATATCGCCTGTTGCCAACCAGGGGCAGGAAGCTGGGGAGAAATGGGGAAAAGGGGGTCGGAGGAGAAGGGTTATGAGATGGGGGGGGAGGGAGTGGGGGGTGGTGGTTATGTGGTAGTTCCACCCGCATCGATTGCCTGTTTTTAATCGGGGGGCATAACAAATATAACTTCCCTTGGATCGAATTCCCCAGGTAAACCGTTATAAAACTAACCTTGTTATATTTATTGACAGGACATTGAGATAAATATTAGAGCCGTGTGGAAGGGCGGGAGGGAAGGGGGGATCCAATCCATTGATTTCTGTGGAATAAAAAAGAAATACCATAGTAGTCATCTAACAAAGCGTACCTCCACTGCTCCTCTCCCTCCCTCCCACCGTCTTCGTCTCCATCCCCCCCCGACCCCCCCCTACCCACTCTCCTTAGCATATTAGGTGGAGAATAATGTGAAAAAATGCTTAGCACACGGGAACAAGGCCGGTGTGTGCAGACGTGGGAGTGGGTCCCCCAGGGGTGCAGTGGAGCCCCTATCCCATAAATCCCGGCTCTGGTGCAAACAATCAATTTTCAATTTTAATTATTTACCACGGCCTGCCGGACAGAGGCATTTATTTTACGGCTCTGTCTGGATTAAAAATTAAAAATTAGGATATTAATATTTGGAGGAGTGGGCGGGAAAACAAAAAAAAAAAGAAAAAAGACCCGCTTCCAAAAAATTCTTTATCGTCTTTCTTCCACCTTTTCCCGGTGTGATGGGCGAAGGTTAGTGATGGCCAAACGAGTCGATCGATAACTTCATAAATTTCCACGGACCTCCATCACCTGGCCGCTGCCACTCTCGCACCCACTGTCGGTTTTTTAGCCGGGCTCCATCTGTCGGGGGGGCCGGTATCATTAACGGCAGGGGAGGAACGGGCAAAGTGTACAGCTCAGCACTTTCAGGCCGAGCTCTCCAGGTTTTGGCCTCTGTTCTCTCGCTGGCATTCCAATATTTCATCCGCAGATTTAATTACAGAACCTGCAGCGGTTCGGCCGAGCTATCCGCTGTCAAGCTCTCATTCAAGCAGGACTCAAGTAACACAAGTGGCAAACTGCAATAAACAGCAACGTGAAAAACACAGATCCTGCGACATTTTCTTTTGACAAACCGAATAAACTCTGATTCACAACCGTAGCCTGTCTCTTTATATAACATTTAGCCAAAGAGAAAATACCGTTTTCCATGTGGCTAAACAGTTTCAGACAGTTTGTTCTGGGCAGCGTCATCTTTATATTAGTAGGGTCAGGAACCTGAAGTCCGTGACCATTCTCTGGCTAATATGTTTTGACGACTGATTTGACTTCTTTACACCTTTTATGAAAAATTTAGCCCCCATGTCCCTCGCAAAAATTTCGGCATTTTTCGCTAGAGGGCCGAATCAAAAATGGCAGCCGGCACCATCTTGTAAAAGTTACTTTTTTACCAGAGCACCTAGAATAATGTCTGAATACACTTTTTGTGGTAATTTGACAATAAGGATTGTGATCTGACATAATTTTGCCATTTAGACATCATCTTGACCCCGAAAACCAAGATGGGCACCATCTGGTAGAGCGAAAACGTAAAGTTGTATACACAAATCAGCCCCCCTAGGTCTCCAGGAGATGGGTGATGTATGGCCTTTATACATTACTTATTATGGAAGGACAAAAACAAAGAATATCAGAATTAAGTTTTTATTTAATAACTGTAACTTAAGAAAGGAACGAAAAACACTTGAAACATGCCAATAAGAAATCATTGTACCCCAATAATTTTACCTTTTGGTCATTAAAAAAATACATAAAATTGTTAGTCCACAAAAAGTGTATTTATACATTATTCTAGGTGCTCTGGTAAAAAAAGTAACTTTTACAAGATGGTGCCGGCTGCCATTTTTGATTCGGCCCTCTAGCAAAAAATGCCGACATTTTTGCGAGGGACATGGGGGCAAAATTTTTTATAAAAGGTGTAAAGGAGTCAAATCAGTCGTCAAAACATACGGAATTGAGGTTCCTGACCCTACTATATCTGCATCAAATTTCAACAAAGCAATCCAGCTGAAACTAAATCACACGGATCCATCGTTATTTAATAATAAAAAGAAACGACCAGGTGTGAGTGGCTCACGTCTCCGGCCCTGTTGTCCAGCAGTGAACAGCCACAAACACTCCACTGTCACACTTTTCACCGTGATGTATCCAGCGCTGTCTGGAGGAGCGGCTCTAATGTGTCCATAAATTTCCGCAGCTTCTCAGGAGTGAAGGCCTTAATGGCAATCAACGGGGAGCTGCTGATGATCTCATGCACACACTGGGAGCACTCGTGGGGTTTTTGTTTTGGGTCATGTGGTGTCTCGTCTTGTGTTTTACAGCTTTTACCTGACACGACTTTCCCAGCTGACAACCTCTGGAATAACCTGTATCTCCTGGTATCATGTATCTCTGTACGTCAGTTGTTTTGTACGTTAACGCTGAAGAGAAACATGTCGCTATACGTTTCGTGGGAAGAGGCATCTGGGGCGGCAACAACAGTTGAGGAATCTAAGGTCAAACTTCAGCAAGTGCTGTCTCATGTGGGAATTCTATATGGAAATATTAAAACATGCTTTGCAAGTCACGTTATCACTTTAAAAAATCTATTATTCTTTTTATTTTCCCCTATTATATCCACAATGTGTTCTGCATCCATTAATTCAAAAATATTCAAATGATTTTGAATAGGAAGAGGATTTCATTTACGAAACAATGTTTTCTTAAAGCCTCGAAAAAAAAGATGTGCAGATGAAGTTATGTGATAACTGTTCATCTGATTATATTGAGTAAAGGCTACGGGTGTATTTAGAAGGCAAACTGGACACACTTATCATCATCCTCTCCGGTAGGGACGTCAGGATTAACTGATTTTACCATAACCACGGTTTCATGACGTCACGGTTTCATAACCGTAAGAATTGTCTTGTTCGTGTGTGTGAGCCGCTTTACTGAAACGTTAGTTGAGAAGAGGGAACTGACGTAACAGCCTTATTTCCACCAACGTTGGCAAAAAACACTCACACACAGACCCTCTCTCTCTCTCTCTCTCTCCCTCTCTCTCTCTCTCTCTCTCTCTCTCTCTCCCTCTCTTCCTATAATCCACCAAACTGAGAGGTAAGAGTATAATAAGGACATGAAGAATGCGAGCTTGAACCAGGACACATATTTTTTCACTCCCAAAACCAATTGGTGGTCCGTTGGTGACCCTTCACAATAAAAGTCCCAAACAGATAAACTGCTTATGATCACAGGAAACACAAATTCACTGACCAACCTTCCACAATAAGGCAACTAAATAAATTGGCTTACATAAATTATTTTTAAACAGCCAAATGTTACACTATAGAAAACTAACTGAATATATTTGATGATAATAATACATATTATAGCTCTATGTTGCTTGTCATGTGTCTTTTTCCTTCTATCGTATCAATATCGTGAAAACTGTGAAACCAGGACATTTCCTCTGAAGATAATCGTGGCACCAAAATTTCATATTGTGACATCCCTACTCTCTGGCCTAAATAACCCTTTAAACACAGACACAAAAAAACTTTATGAATCAGTGTTTGACAAAGCTGAATATCAAACTCAGTCGGCTCATATCCAGGAAATCAGGATAAAACTGGGGGCGTCTGATGTGTATCATGCTGTCACACAGAGGCTGAATCACAGACACTGATTCTGTCACCTTGTCAGCAGAACTCAAAGAGATGAAGACAGAGACATGAACTTTCTCCTGCAGCCAAACAAAATAAGTCAACGCAATCAAATCCTGGGTTTCTTCTCAATCTTTAAAAGAAAACATTCACGGTTATTTACATATTCTGTAACTTTTCTAATTCCTGAAAAACACACATTTTGCCGATATGTGTGTTCAATGCAACATAACAAGTGAGTCAGTACGACAGCAGAAAAGGAGCGAGGAGGAGATATTACAATTCATGGCGGAGGAAGAAACAGCTAGCCCCTGGCTGTGTGATAGCTGCAGACAGGTAGACATAGAGAGCAACAAACATACAAATAACTGCCAAGGTGCAGAAAGAGACAAAGCGAGCGATGGAGGCGGTGGGGGGAAAGGGAGATCAGAGCGGGGGGGAAACCGGGAGACAGAGCGAGACACAGAGTGTTTTACTTCAGAGGGGAATGTTGTTATTTATCTGGTGGCTGCTAAACAAATAAGGAGACTCCCAGTTCTGTGATTGGCTCTGTGGGGGTGCTGTCAGAGTTAGGCACATGTCTTCCTCCTCAGCACGCAACAAACCTCACAGCGCTCCAGCTGAGTTCTCTACATGTTCACCAGCATTCTCCAAATGTTCTGGGTTTTGTTTGAACATTCCTCGACAGCACAATGTTGCTTTAAAATTCCTCTATGATTTTTCTGAATGGTCTTTTTGCAAACACTAAAACAGCAGCTGATCGCTAAACAGTGTCCACATCAAATATCACAGCAGGGAAGACATGAATCTAAGGTCCGCAAGATGGAACCGAACCTGCCGCCCCTGCAGAGGAATAAAGCCTCAGAACCACGGACTGGATCTGAAGATGGATGTCTCCCCTTTCTCCCACCATCTGGAAATGAAGCCAAAACAGCCCAGATACAAACTCTGCCATTTTGCACATTTGGAAGCAGAGTCTCTAGCGATTGGAGGATGAAGTTGTGGTAGCCAGGTACTGCAGATACACACGCTCGATCAAAAGCATTTGAAAAAACATCAGCGTGATAAAAAACTACCTCAAATGACGGAAACCAGACTGTTTGGCCCATTTCCATACACTAACATGGAGGAGGCAGGATTTATGACCAAGAACTGCAGCCAGTCAGCAGGGAAAGATCACGATGCTGCTGGCAATCCAACTTGATAAAGTCCAAATTTATGTTTTTAAAATGATATATTCATAGATCAAAGGAGGAGAATAGACACTAAAACAGCAGCTGATCCAAATCAAACATCTGAGCAGGGAAGATATGAGGCTAAGGTCCGCAAGATGGAACCGAACCTGGCGCCCATGCAGAGGAATAAAGCATCAGTACCACAGACTGGATCTGAAGATGGATGTCTCCACTTCCTCCCACCATTTGGAAATTAAGCCAAAACAGCCCAGATACAAACTCTGCCATTTTGCACATTTGGAGGCAGACTCTGTAGCGATTGGAGGATGAAGTTGTGGTAGCCAGGTCCTTCAGATACACACGCTCGATCAAAAGCACTTGAAAAAACATCAGTGTGATAAAAAACTACCTCAAATGACAGAAACCAGTCTGCTTGGCCCATGTCCATCTACTAACACGGAGGAGGCAGGATTTATGACCAAGTGCTGCCGCCAGCCAGCAGGGAAAGATCAAGATGCTGCTGGCGTTCCAACTTGATAAAGTCCATGCTCAATACTTGGTGACTTTCAAATTTATGTTTTTAAAATGATATATTCATAGATCAAAGGAGAAGAATAGACAGAATCAGAGTCTTTCACTCTGACTAAAGGGCGGGTTTACGCCACAGAAATAATCTGGATTTAACAGAACTTTATTGACGATGTTAAGTACTCGAGCCAAACGAATCAGACCCCATGGCTCGGTGCCAAGGAGGATTCCAGTAGCATGGCGTTATAACCCTTCATTAGATCACTATGACTCATGCACCTGCTCCGGCATCGATGCTGCTGCCCGGAGCTCCAGCAGCAGCTCATCACGGCCCAATGCAGCACATTAAAGTCGAGCCTCTAATGCACTACGACCTCTGACCTTCAGCCAGGGACTGGGGCCTCTGACACCTGTGTGGCCAGAGGAAGCAGAGGTGAAAGCAGAGGTGCAGCGGGCTCGACCTCTCTCTCTCTCCGCGTCTCTCTGAAGTGTCCGGCTGCAACCGAGGTCACGGGTTTGACCTCCGAGCAGGGCAAGTTATTGAGAGCTGTTGACCCCTGCGACAGGCCACTTGATCCTGCTTACCCTTGGGCTACCGGTAGCTCTGCTCGGTCCCGGACCCTGTGGCTGCAGCCCACCTGCCCCTCCACCGTCGAGCCCCCGAGTAAGAAGCGGTCAGGGCCGAACAAACGAGGTCAGGGCAGCAGTGCTGGGAGATTTATGTCCCTCCGAGGCTCCAATTGCCTTCTGGCTCCTCCACTAAGCTGAAAGCTACAGAGTGTATGCTGCTGATGAGTGATGAGTTTGTACAGCCCTGTCATGTTCTTTTTGCTGTTGCTGCCATAGTATTGGCTTTGTTGCGATGAAAAGGCTAAACTATGAAATGGGAAGGAAATGACCTTGTCAGCCGCTGCGTTTGATGAACGTTGAGTTATCACTTTTCGGGAATTTCCTCTTGCGGCTCCGGGAAGAGTTACCTGCAGGATAAACAAGTCGTAAGAGCAAGTGCTTGGTTCAGGGTGTTAAAAATGTATGATGATATTACAGCTTGAGGCTTTTGGTGTAACTCCTGAGACCACGGAGCAGAAATATGGATGGGAGAACAGGAGCCAAGAACTATTTTTTCTTTCTCAAATTTTTGCAAGCCTTGAACAGTGGGAAGGGAGAATTACACACAAAGATGAAGACTTCACCCTCATGATCGCACTCCATAAGCAATAAAGTAACGGTAAGTCACCCTGGAACACTCAAACTTACTAATTCTCCCACATTCTTCCTTGAGCCCCGTAACATATAAATAAATAAGTGAAAAACACACATATCAATCCATCTCTCCTTCCCTGTGCACGGCCCTCTTTTAAAGTGGTGCTGTGGGCTTTTACCCAAATGGCGCCAGGGCCACCGGTATCATTTATAACGGGACGGCAGCGCTAATGCAGCGCGTGGTTCAGCCGGGATGTTTTATTCATGCTGTTTTATTATTAGGGCCCCACTTAAAAAGGTGAGGCGCTCTCCTCTCCTCTGGCCGCCTCTTGCCGGGGCTGACTGAGGCGCGAGCTTTATCTATCACCCTGACAAGAGCGTCTTCCCTGGGAAGTCTTTCAGAAAACTTCAAACAGCCTCACTATTGATTTCTCCCCCTCTCCACCTGGGCACCGGCATACATCTTCCCCCCACCGCGCCGAGGAGGGGAGGGAGGCGGAGAGACAGAGAGTGAGTGGAGGGAGGTGGGTTGTGGAAGTAGAGAGAGAAGTAAGGAACAAAAAGAAGAAGAAAAAAAGAGAAAAGAATGGAAAGTAGAAGAGAGTCAGAGAGATAAAAGTAAAAGAGATGAAGCCTGGCCACTGCATAACAATATGGACGACCTCACTTTGCTTCATTGCTCCAGTTCTGGCTTCAGATAAGCACGCGCGCCGGCGAGCAGACAGTGATTACAGCATCCACTATGCTAATCACGCATTCAAACAACACTTTGTGACACATGATTGATTCAAACAGAAGGATCACATGCACACTGCACATCCCGCGTCAAGCGGCCGCCGGCCGTGAAACAAGAGAACCGCTCCAGGAACAACAAAGAGGGTCATTTTATCCTACAAGGTGAAACATAAAGAGTTCGCAAATAAAAATTTGAATTAATAATGCAACAACAATTGCCCTTTGATACCTTTTTCAAACCACAACTGCAATGTGTGTGTATTGCTACCTAGAGGGAGAAGAGAGCAGATACTGTGTAGTTAATACCATGTCTCTGTGTGTATGTGGCTCTCATATCTCGAGATCATTTTATGTCATCGGCTTCACACTTGGCATGTGGAGTGTTAAGGGCCCAAGGAAGTTTTGGTGCAATTTGGACACATTGGATTTGTTCCTATTAATTTACTTAGAAAACTTTGAATAAACAGAACCAGCCCTGTAGAAGGGTTGGTTGAAACTCATCATTTGCTTTGTAACATTATCGATCACAACCACAACACATTCATGACAACAGCAATGACGACAGATTCTCCAGTTCGGGTTCTGCCGATTGAGTCCTGATGGATGCTGCAGGTCACTTTTACTTTTATAGTTTCAGAAAATAAAGTTTCAACCAGTATCACCACAGGCCGAACAAACTACCCATTCCCACCCAGGCCTGTTCAGAAGGGCAACTGCACGAGTTGAAGTGACAACAATTTCCACGTCTTCTGCACATGACTCGTCTCTATCGTACGTTTATCATTCCAACTTCAAGAGGCTTCACAAAAGGGGGAGGGAATAAGGACTCCTGTTATTGCCTCTAATTACTGTCCTTGATAAGAAACCACAGCAGCTATGATTTGAGGCCGTTTGATGACGAGATTTATTACCTCGCCCATTTGTTGCCAGAAGAGAAAGCGCACTGATATGGAAGGAGATATGATTTAATGAGTTGTTAATGATTTGTCCTCGGAGGGTTAATGGGAACCAATGGGCCTTTTGAACTATACGGAAGTGCAGCCGTATTTAAAGATTGTTTTAACGCTCTCACTCAAAAGGGGCCACGCATAAATTGAATCAGAGACTTGGGCAGATGAGCAATTAATTAACTAAATAAAGCAGGAAGCCAAATCCTTCGTTGAAAGAATATGAACGCATGGGATAGAGGACATTCCCGACTCGTTATTGGGAATCTTTTTCTAATTGTGAGCTCTTTTTCCTCTTTAAACATCTTTAATTAGAGTACTTCTCTGTTTAATAGGATGTGACGACACCATTAATCCTTTTATGGTTTAACCTGGGAAGTATAAAAAAGCCTACAGGGTACGATGGAAAGATCTTTTTTCGGCGGTGTGAATCTCCCACGTGGTTGTAAAGACCCCCTGGCACTCTAACACACTCTGAAATCAATAGCACAAGGCCCCAAAGGAGAAGCAGGGAGGAAGCCATTGATTGACACGTTACTCGCATGTCAAACAGTAGAACATGGCATGGCGGCAACCACCTGCTGTCTGCTCCACCTGCTGCTCGCACCTCGCTGCCAGACTTCCCCGGATAAATGTTGCATTCCTTCGAAAAAAAAAGCAGCGCGTGCTTCCTGTGTGCATTTAAAAGTACCGTATTTTCCCCACTATAGGGCGCACTTAAAAGCCTTTAATTTTCTCAAAAAATAACAGTGCCCCGTATAATCCGGAGCGCCTTATATATGGATTAATACTAGTTGTGCTTACTGACCTCGAAGCGATTTTGTGTGGTACACGGCGCTCTGTCAAAATGTTTTAGTACGACTTTGGTAAACTACAAAGCTGCACCGCTTGCAGCATTATGGCTACCGTGGTCAGGAGCGTCGCGGAGTAATACGTACTGTGCTTCACCATAATATTACAGTCCCTATTGATCTGCGACTCCATGCGCGCCCATCTCACCGATGCTGTCAAAAACAAAGTGAAGCAAACTAATTCGGAGCTTGCCATCATTCCGGGTGGATTAACTAAAGAACTCCAGCCGCTAGATATTGGTGTCAACAGGGCGTTCAACGTTAAACTGTGAGCTGCGTGGGAGCAGTGGATGACAGAAGGCGAACACACATTCATCAAGATAGGGAGACAGCGCCGGGCGACTTACGTTACTATCTGCCAAGGATCGTGGATGCCTGAGCTATGGTATCAGTCTCGTTGTTTAATAAAGTTTGACTGACTGACTGTTTTGTTTTGCTAAATGTGCCTTATAGTCTGGTGCGCTTTATATATGAAAAAAGATCGAAAATAGACCATTCATTGACAGTGCGCCTTATAATCCAGTGCGCCCTGTAGTGCAGAAAATACAGTACACTTTGAATTAAAAAAGAAAAGGCTGTGATGTTTGTATTTTGTTGTTTTTGTTTTTTTTAGAACTGTCAAATCAAACTGTTCAGGTCCAACTCACATCATAATCAGGGAGCGTCTCAGAGACATGGAAGCAGCAGACATCTTTATCGCTTCAAAGTGTTTCTGGATCCCTGATGGAGCCGCTGCAGCTGGAGGAAAGATAAATTACTTACTCTGTGTTTTTTGTGTTGTTGTGTTAGCTCTGACATCCACCCCTCTCCCACTATCTAGCCCCTGATGCTGGATAGCCCACGGCCATCTCACACCAGCCTAGGTGGCTCACGTCTCTCTCTTTAATTCCACCGATTCTCGTTTGCACTTTGGGTCGGAGAGTGAGGAAGTGCACCTGAGAGTTTACCCATGCTGCGATGTTTTGCAGTGCGTGGTGTTGGGTGCAGCGACAGAGGGCATAAATTAGCGCCCGCTACAATGGCACCCTGAAGCAGCCTCCTGGTGCGCAACATCAATATGGAGCGAGAAGCAAGCTGTGAGCGGGTTCTGTCAGAGGCCAAATGGTTGGGAGGAGATGTCACTATTCGGCAGATGCTAGACAATGGCCCAGCATCACCAACTCTCACACGTATTCATTGAAGTAGACTTCCAGGATGGGTTTGTGCATGCACAAAATTCATGTATAAACATACAATTAAATGTCCCAATATGAATAGGTACACACTGACACAACAATTAAGTATATCCCCGGACTTCCTTTTTAGTTTTGGATTTTTTTAAAAGGCGTTTAAGATTAAGATTAAGATACATTTATTTGTCCCAAACACATGCACAGACATGAACAAGCACACTCATGCATTTGTAGGGAAATGTAACCTCTGCCTTTAACCCATCTGGTGCAGGACACACAGAGCAGTGGGCAGCCGTGTACGGCGCCCGGGGAGCAGATGTTGGGGGAGTAAGGTGCCTTGCTCAGGGGCACTAGACAGGGTAGGGAGAATCCTCTTGGATTTTTGGACAGATCAATCCAGGTTCGTCTTTTTGTTGTTTCTCCGTGGAGTCGAACCAGAGACGAACCAGAGACCTTTTCTGCCCATAGTCCAAGTTTCTGCCACGTTATATTTTGTGTTATATCATTTTTCCTTCAACACAACAATGATCTGAAATGGGGGTTAAGATGAAATCGATGTATTATACAGTGTTGTCAAAATGTAAGAACAACAGTCCAATGACAAAGACAAAACACAAACAGGCCCCAAATGAATATTTCATCATCAGTGAAATATTCATAAGTCATTGTCAGGCTAAGACCTCTTATCAGCCCTTTGTGTTGCATTTGTCTGTCTGAGTGTGTAAGGTGAGCAAGGAGAGGGGGGGGGGGGGTCCTGGGCGTCTAATACGTCCCACAGATGTGATGAACACCACGGGCGTAAGACAAAGAAGACTCCTGAGCGTTCATTAGTGGCACTCAGAGACATGAGGAAGACAGAGGGAGGGACGGCTCTGTACGTCCACACGCAAGAAGACGTTCATTCTCTCACTCTCTGCTTCTCTCTGTGAATTTATGCGAGTGATCAATGAGGGAGAAGGCGGCTCGATCTCCAGACACTTTCATCTGCCAGCTGTCTGACGTGTGAGTGAGAGATCACCAGTTCCAATCACGACAGAAAAGTCCAAAACAAACATGGTCTGTAGTCGAGAAATTCACATTTTTTTTTTGTAGACGTAGAAGACATTATTAATTAGGGCCCGAGCACTGACCTGACAGGTGAGGCCCTATTGAAATTGTAAGGATTATTATTACTATTATTATTATTATTATTATTATTCAGGCAAATGAATTGGCTTTTTGAGGGCTTTACATGCTCAAATTCTTACCAAAATTTGCAGAAAGTTAGAAAGTGGTGAAAATGTACGCATTCTGGAGAAATTTTAAATGGGCCTCGCAAATTGGCTCAACAGTGCCCCCCGAGACCCCTGGAACGTGTTCACATTGACCGATCTTCACAAAAAAATGATACACAGGTGTATCATGACCAGACAAACAAAAAAGTCTTAAGTGCAATTGGAAAAACGCAACAGGAAGCCTGCTATTTTGCATTTGGCGGCCATTTTGGCCATATTCCACATTTTTACTTTGAGGTACTTGTACCAGGGCTTTCATCAGACCGACTTCAAATTGAGATGAGTGTCATCACAACAAGACAGAGATTAAAAGTTATTCACAGATTGATTTTATTAAATTTTACAATCGCTTTCAAAAATATGTCTATAAAAGATCGACAACCAATCAAGTTCATTAAAGATTACACTAGGTTTATGGCATGAAAAGTAATTCCACAGGTTAGAATATATATATATATATATATATATATATATATATATGTATATATATAGCAACTATAACTCAGTATAATTGCCAAAGACGTGAAAATCTATAAAAATCGGACATGATTGTATTGTGTGAGTCAGATATTGGAGATATGCAGCATGTGAGCTGAGAGGAAACAGCGGTGGAGTCTCTGCTCTCCGGACTGAGTGAGCTCCACGCTATGAGGTAAACACTCGCTGTCATCTTGAAAATCAATTCTCCCTCTCCTCTTCCTTTAAGTGGTCAATATTTTTTGTTTCTGGCTGTGAGCTGCACCGTGGCCCTTTTAATTCAATGGGGCCAATTAGAGAGAGCGTCATGTCTAATTCCGGCTGCAGGGGGGAGCTTGTTTGTGTTGTTACCTCATCCTCGGTGGGAGAGCTGGGGAGGGGAGGGGCCGGGTGAGGGAGTGAATGGCACACTCCATCCAGTTTAACCCTGGCACCCGTTTGTCCTCACGAGCACACACCCCCCCACCTCCCTTGCTTTATTTCTTCCTCGACCCCTCCTTCTTTCTCCGCTCTTTCCCGGAGTCAAGGACGAAAGCAATTGATGTGAAACTTTCAAAAAATGAATTTGGCCACGTGTGTGTCACTTATGGAGCGGGAAGGAGGAGGGGGGTGGTGGGGGGGCGGCTGGGGGGGCCAGGCCACCGCCACTCCACCGAGATCATTTGTTACTCAGCCCTGATTGGCCCTGACAAAACAATACCCCTAAAAACTCACCAAAGTAAATTATGGTCCCGGTAAATGGCCAGCGAGGGTGGTGGGGGGGGAGAGGTGGAGAGGAAGGAAGGAAACGGCCGTCGGTCGGACGGGCCCCCCCCGCCCCCCCACCCGAGCCGCCTTGGCCTCCTGCCAGACGCAAAACAAAGTAATGCGCTTTTGATATTAATAACGGAGATGATATTGATCCGTGCCGGGGCCGGAGCCACTCTGCCCCCCCCCTCCCCATGGAGAAGGGGAAGGAGGGAGGTAGGTAACGAGGAGGACGGGTGCTCGTTGAAGAACCAATACCACCCCCCCACTCCCGGCTCTCTGCCTCTTATCCACCTCCTCCTCCTCCACAACCTCCTCCTCCTCCTCCTCCTCGCTGAAAGCCACTTTTCCTGAGGGTCCATTTCATTTGAGTGTCTTTAATTATGTGAAATGGATTCCATGGGAAAAAGAGGAATGGTGGCGGCGGTGGGCACCGACAGAGGAAGAGGAGAAGGAGAGGGAGAGAGCGAGGTAAAGGGCTGGTCGGCTCGCTCCCATTTTCTGTGTCAGATTCACAATTCTGTCAGCAGCTGTGTCCGTTTCATCCGCTTCGTTTTTTTGTGAGGATGGATTTTCTCTCCCTGTGCTCAATACATCCAAGTGTGTGTGTGTGTGTGTGTCTGTGTATGCATGTGTGTCCTGCGCTTTCAGGACAAATGCGGTAAGAGTGTGGAAGAAGCCCAAAGTGAGGGAGAGAGAGGGGAACACAAAATAGAAAATGGGCAGCACAGTTAGGTAGAAACCAGAATAGTTAAAAGAAACCCGGTCGAGCAGGAAGGTCACTGAAGTCTCCAAATTGCGGCGGACATCTTTTTGGGGGGAGATAATGAATGAGAGAGGCTCCTTCCTCACTTAGCATCCTGAGCTGAAACGTCCTTGTGTGACCTCCTGAAAGTAACACTGAGTCGGAGCTGCACCTCCCAGTGTGAGTGAGTGTGATCCTCAACACAACCAATGCAAACACAGCCGAGGCTCAGAGCTAATGATGTTGTGTTGGTTTGTGGAACACAGCGTTCTCAGCAGCGGGCGTCCGGCTGGTCGGGTTCAGTTCTGCTTCTTGTCCTGAAAACTGCCAACATTTTCTTTAAGCTCATATCAGATACGGACTGAATCCTGCACATTATCCTGAAGATATATGTGAGAAAGCAAATGCCCGGGTTGGCTGCACCGGACATTTTCCAGAACTTTTCGAGCCAGGCCACTAGGAAAATGTTGTGAGCATGCCGATGACATTTCTGACATGCGAACAGATACGGAGATTAAGATGTCAACTTGGAAAATTGATGTTTAAGTGATTAAAGAGCTTTTGGTGATCAGGGCCACAAAATTTCACAGTAGAGTTTTGTCCTGCCTCCTTCATGCTCCACTAAGAGGCTACACATCGTCTAAATGCTCCGGACATTTTCCTGTTGTTGTGAACACGTCTGCAAGCTCTGGAAAATGGCAACTCTGTAACCAATTCTCCGAACATTTTCGGGAGGGCATTGAGGGAAATGACTGGACATTACAGAAAGGGAATTACTTGACTCCCTCTTCAGACAAAATAAAAGAAATATTCCACATATATATTTGCCACTAGGAAAATGTCGTAAGCATGCCGACGACATTTCTGATATGTGACCAGATACGTAGACTAAGATGTCAACTTTGGAAATCGTGATTGAAGAGCTTTTGGTGATCAGGGCCACAAAATTTCTCAGTGGAGTTTTTCCTACATGCTCCACCCAGAGGATGCACATCTTCTAAATGCTCCAGACATTTTCCTGTTGTTGTGAACACGTCTGCAGACTTTGGAAAATGGCCAGACACATGTTTGGGAGGTCAAGTTTGATTTGACCTGACATTACAGAAAAGGAATTACTTGACCACCTCTCCAGATGAAATAAAAAACACATTCCACATAAACAAAACCAAAGTGTTTTTCTTTCCTCCAGATTGACTAAGATTGACTGTTTCTCGTACACACATGGTGGAGCACTGCAACACTCAGAGTATATATATTGTGTCATGCATGAGGGATGAGAGCTAAAGAGAGCCCAGTGAAACAAAGGGGTTAAAAGCACATAAAGCTCCTGTGGGTTACTGTACAGCCTGCCATCGTTCAACATGGAAACAATGTAAACAAATGAGGCAGTGCATTAAATAATTAGCGGGTCCACACTAAGAGCTTTGACTCCGCCGGCAACACTGTTGTTGGGAGCAAGGGAAAAGCCAAAGCACTAACGCACTGAAGTCATAAATTCCCATGTACACACACACACACACACATGTACACACACACACAAATAAACACAGTGTGGCCATGCAGCGCTGGAGGCTGGCTTAATTTTTTAATGGCGTTTTTTTCCTCCTTTGTTGTTTTTTGGTTTGCCGTCTCTGATGACAGCCATCAGTGGTGTCAATTTATGAAGCAGCAGTATTTCCACTACTGGGGGGAATTTGTCTGACAGAGAGAGAAAATCCACACAAGCGCACACACACACACACACAGACACAATCACACACACACACAGCAAGTTGAGGAGAAACTGCGCCATGAAGGCACATCATATCTCCTTCCAGAAACCGGTAACCTAGGGAGCTGTAAGTGTAGAGTTGGTCAGACGGCGTTTATCTAGTTAATTTATGTTGCTGCAGCCGAACCTGAGAAATGACACCGCCTGGGGAGCTTTCTCACAAAGAGGAAAACCTTGATACTGTAACAGCAGCATTGCGCTGTTGTGTCAGCTCATAAATGACAAGAGAAGTTGTGCAATGGTATATACGCCGTGAGGAAGACACGACTTCGGGGGGGGGAAGAGAAGGACGGTGAAACGAAAATATGAGGCCGTGGACAGAAATGGGTTGGAGAGATGGAGGGAGTGACCGGGCCGAGTGATTTAACAAGTAGCAAGCAGGCGCACGTACAGTGAGGCCGAGCATCATTTGCATCTCGCCTCCTCCTGGATGGTGGCTGAGCATTATTTACATTGGCTCGTGCTTTTCCCACAGGAGTCCACTGGCAGACCAGAGTGCACACCACCTCCCTCTCTCTCTCTCTTTCTCTGTATCACTCTCTCCGTTCCCCTGCTCCTTGTGCTGTCGCAGGGACAGAGGTGAGCCCTGACAAGCCAGGGCCAAGCATTTGCATATAAAGAGCCTGTGTTCTTTCTGCATGTCCTTCCCTTCCCTTCGCCCACAGCTAATGATACACAAGCATGACATATCTGCCAGGTTAAAAGCCATCGGTCTTGAGCCAGCTGCTGCCCGGCGTGTCACACCGGGCTGTGATTAAAGCTCAGATATACTGTACGTGCACGTGAGCATTAACTTAAACATGCACGTTACATATACGGCCGCACTGTACATGTGCTTTCGGATGCTCATGGACAAAAACACACCTCTGACAGGCAGAGAAACACACGCCAGCAAACACTTTTTCTTCCACTTAATTCAGGATTTATTACTTCCACCAAAAAAAAATTCTGTTGGAAGTGTGATAAATATTTCATGTGATTGGGGCCCACTGTTAAAAACACCAAAAACAACTCAGAGAAAGGTGCAAATTTTTAGCTTCTTACATTTGCTGGCACAGGTGATGCTGTCTCCAGACCTGTTAACCACGTTGCAGCATTCGTACGAACAGTCACACACACGTCTCCCATCGATTTGTTTGTGCTGTATGTGATCTCAGTTTGCTAACAAATGAATATATTAGTAACCTACTGTTATTCAGGCATAAACAATGGAGCTGTTGTTCGCTGCTTTAATTAATAACAATATAATAAAGGTTGGAAGTGAATTTCATGTCGGGGGCAACACAACAATTTGTTTCACATCAGATAGGATTCTGTGTTTTTGCCTTTTTTGAAGTCCAAACGTGACTTGGTTTTAATACTTCAACTTCAAAATAAAATTAACATTTCAGTGTTGAATGGCAACTGAATTCTAAAAACAGTGTCAAAAACATAAATCCTGGATTTTGATTGAGCTGCCAGGAGCTATTTCCTGAGGCTAGATAGAGAATACAAACAAACATGTGATGTACAGTTTAAATCATGCTGCAAATTTAAATTCGGTTTATTAAGAGAAATATTTGTATTTAATAACCTGGAATAGTTGTCCATTTATGTATCTTATCTGAGATTCATAGAAACATAATTTTGTTTTTATTCTTCACTCTTATTTGCATTGTAAGAAGCTGTTTTAAGTTTGATAACGTAGATGTCCTGCATCATCCAATCCCGTCGCAACTGAAGGGCATCGAACCCTGTGACGCCCCCCCCAGCACACAGTGCATGGACAGGGGTCCCGGTACAACGGGGGGGCAAAGACACCAATAGTCGCCCGCGGTTTGCTATCTCTTTGTTTGGGTGGATATGTCTTGACCTTTGACCCCTGAGGTGTTGTAGAGATATTTCTGTGGCAGACAAAAGGGAGAGTGGTGGTGGTGGTTCGTTCGCACACAACCCGGCAGAAGTAACGCGAGGAGGGGGTCACGACACACACACACACACAAACACACACACACACACACACACAAACACACACACACACGTCCGTCCCTCTCCTCTTATAGGCCCGTGCACGTCTACAGAACCTTGTCCATACGCACCTTCTTCTTTCATTAGGGCGAGATACAAACCCACAGTGAAGAATCAAGTGGGTGTGAGTGTTAGAGAAACCCCCCCCCCCCCCTACTGCTGTATTAAATATTGAGTCAGAAATGAGCTGGAAGGTGTCTCTGTAAACGCTAAATAATGGAGAGGGTTGCGTTCGTCTGGGTCAGAGCTCTCTCTACCTTCCTCTCTCTCTGTCTCTTTCTCTCTCTCTCTCTCTCTCTCTCTCTCTCTCTCTCTCTCTCTCTCTCTCTCTCTCTCTATCTCTCTCTCTCTCTCTCTCTCTCTCTCTCTCTCTGTCTTCTCTCTGATACATTATTAAATGAGGATGCACTTCCCCAGCGCAGCAGGAGAGAACAAGGGGCAGGGGGGGGGCACCCTGTCTTCTCCACAGGAATGGTTGAGGGGGGAAGTAGTGAAGAGGGGGGGGCTGCAAGGGATAGGTGCGGATTCAGAGACTAGGTGTGTGTGTGTAGAAACGGATTAGGTGGGTACGCCAAACAACGGGCAGGAGAGACATACACTTCCTCCAGCTTAACCCCCCCCCCCCCCCCCCATCTACATCCCCACTACACACACACACACACACACACACACACACACACACACACACACACACAGCCTCCTAGATGTACCTTGAACACATTTGTACTAATGACTCTCGGTGCCTAATGCACTTTATTGAGGACAGGGCTGGATATTCATTTGGAGGGAGAGACGGGACGGGGCGGGTGGGGTGGGATGGGGTGGGGGGGGGGGGGCGGTGTCAGGACGAAGTGCTCTGCCACGCCGGCCTCGCCGTCCGCCTGCTTCAGCCGGACGATTCCTCAGCAAAGGGCTTGGCCGGCACTCGGTGCTACATTAACGCGATTCATCACAGGTAAAGTAGGTGGGAGGAGCCTGATCGTCTGGAGGCTTCTGAGCCGTCGAGAGGAAGCGCTCGGGGGGGGAACTGACTGAAGGATGGAAGCTAGAGAATAAAGATGTTCAAGTTTGACATGTGTACTTAAAGACTCCTGCTACTGTGAGGATTTCAACATTTTTAACTCTAGGTTGTGTCTGACAGAATTCTAAACAAATAAAGATATATTATATTTGCACTCTTAACAATAAAGATAGGGGTAGTTTTGGCTAGATATTATGCCTTCATACAAATTATTTTAATAACCATTGCTGTTTGGTGTTAATAATGAATATTTTAATTATGCTAAATTCTCACGTCTGATATTAAAAGCTTATTCCCTTCGCTGCATTCAACACCACATAAGATTTCGAGCAGCTGTCTGATAAGTTCTGGAGGTCGGACAGAGTGACTTTGTTGACTTAATTTTGTGACATGGTTTAGTTTCGAGGATCCGAATGTTTACACAGTCAGGTTTGTTTTGATGTAGCAGAAACATAATATTCCTTGCTCCATTGGACAACAGTTTTGCCCCTCATGGCATCTGCTGGGTCAAGGCCTTTCATGAAGTGAACAGGTTGCCGAGCACTACTCTTCATTGTGACTGATTATTTCTCTGTTCTTCATATTTGATGTAAGTAAGTAAAAATCTAGAAATTAGTACATAAAGCATTAAGTACTCAAAAGGCACTTATAATATGGGAAATATATTTAAGTGTGTATTTACAGACGTTAGTATTTATGATTGAAAATCAACAATTACTATATATAATCTCACCTCAAGATTAACAGCTATGTACCACTTCAGATTGTCCAAAACATTTCCTTGTTCTTTCATTCTCATATCCATACAGACGACATTGGTCTTGGAATATATAACAGGCTATCTACATTTAATTTTAAAATACAATGTTATAAAGTTAGAGGGGAAAGCAGCATTGGAGTCAGCAAGCGTTCTTTTTTATTCCCTGAAGAGATGTAGCTCTTGAGCTGTAAAGCAGCATCAATCAAAACCCTAGATTTTAATTGTTAAGTCAAGTTTTTAGTTTTTTCAATTTATTTACAATGTTAATTGAAAGAAGTCCTCCAGAACAATAGGTTTTAAACCTTGCTTACGTGTTGTCAGGGTTGCAAAATTCCGGGAATATTCAAAGTTGGAAACTTTCCATGGGAATTAACGGGAATATACGGGAATTAACAGGAATAAACGGGAATATACGGGTATAAACGGGAATAAACTGGACATGTTGTGGGTAATTTATACTAACTGTATTTACCTTGTCATATACAGACATAAATATAAACATTTTAATGTGTCATAGGCTGATTTGAGCCCTGAGGAAACTTTGGGCACTTGACTATATGCTTCTGCATCGTTGTGTCATTCTTAACATAGGTCTTTGCACAGTATTTGCAAATGTACACAGCCTTTCCTTCTACATTGGATGGGGTGAAATGTCTCCACACATGAGATAGTGCACGTGGCATTGTTCTGTAGAATAAGATGAGAAAAAAGTTTGTAAAAAACACTAATGCAATGCCAGAGATATAAATAGTTAGCCAAACAATTGGAATCGTCTGTAAACATATTTTACAATTGATGGATAAATGAATGGAAATAGGCTAGATGAACAAATGGACAATCCTCAATAAGCATGCTAATATATTTTCCCCAGTAATTTCATCGAAACTTACCTGACTAGTCCTGCACACTACAGCAGGCCTCAATAGCCCTGCTGTAGAGTGAAGGATGCTGGGAATTATCTGTGCATGTGATGGAAGAATGCACAGTGGAGGGTTGAAATTCAACATACGGCGTGTGTTGCATTCTATACATCTTTAAAATAGAGTCTTGAATGATGTTTTTATTGCTCAGCGTTTAATTTGCGTATTTTTTTTTTTTCAAAATTCCCATAATTCCCGAGCTAAACTTCCCATGGAAAGTTTCCGGAAATTTAGCGGAAAGTTTCCGTCCCTTTGCAACCCTACGTGTTGTTAAACAATATAAGAGGATTGGATCATTGTACATGTCCCATTTGCCTTAATTCACTGACGTCTGTGTGTTCATCCCCTCCAGCGGGTGGTTCTCACGTGAAACGTTCCCCGGGCGCACGGCGTGAAGCTCGTCCTGGAACTCACACTGATCCACAGCGACAGGAGCAATAAACCTCTCACTTCCTCAGTTCTATGTGTTCCCGTGTATCCGCCTGCTCTGGGACGGGACACGATGAGGGAGGCTCCCGTGTTTCTTTGAACACGTTGGAGGCTGGAGCACTGAGACTGGAGAGGGTCCCGGAGTCGGGAGTTACAGGGACCCCCCACTCTCACTTAACTCCTGTGCCTGCCACTGGGGAGGACGCTCCTGCAACTGGTGGTGGCTTCTGAGGACAGAATGAAAAACAAACCGGTGCCGATGACAAATGCACACAAGCCTGTTCAAGTTCCAGCTCACACACATTTTTTTCTCTCCTACACACACACACAGACACACACGCACGTATGTACGTACGCACACATAGTTGGTAAAATAAATAAATAAATCATAAAGAGAGGAATCGTTTGATGTTACCTTGTGCTGCCTGGGGCCAACACTACACCGGGGAGAGCTGCCACCCCTGGCACACACACACACTAACACACAGACACACACACCTTTACACACACACACACACTCCCAGGAGAGGTAACTAACGTAAGGGGTGGAGGGAGAGGAGCAGGTTCTACGCCCAAGAGGCCCCATAGCCCACCTTCAGATCCAGGGGTGTTACCAGTTCTGAATTCCTGAATCCACTGGGAGAAGAACTGGTATCGTGTTCAAACAGTGTGTGAATGGGAATATTTGAGAAGAGACACAGAAAGTTCCAGTGTCAGTGGAGTTATAGATCTTTCCCATAATGTTTCCAGTTGATGGCAGAAACAGCAACTTGAGACTTTTGCATCTCAGTCCTTGCAAGTTGGGTACAATAAATTACACTTGGTATTATTATTATTAGAATTAAAACCTTAGTTTTTACATGTACTTACTGACATACACTTAACTGAGTTCAGGAAAACATTTATTTATAGGATTTGCTTATTAAAATGACTAAAACTAGGGTTAACATTATATTTTGTTTTGTGGTGGAGTCTGATTTTGGTTCATTAAGTAAACAACATATCAGTTTTCCTCATGAAAAGTGTAATCAAAAAATTGCAGGGAAAATCCATTAAAAACAATAAGTGAAGTCACAAACCTCAACAGAAGTATAAATCATTAGAAGTCAGAACATAATATATACAAACAAAAAACTAATATAGATTAATGTAAATAAATATACAACAATAAAATAAGAATATTTAATGTCCACCCTTGTCTGTGCAGATCAATTATCCAGCTGTTGTTTCCTGGTCTGAGATTTGTTGGCTCCCTCTCCTCAGTGAGAAGGACTCTCCCCTTGGGCTCTGACAAACACCTGCACCAGCTGCATTCACATGTCAGTGCATGTTCACCTGTAACTGTGTATCATACTTTTTCATGTGAAATTATCAATCACAATAGAGAATGAATCACACTTCTTTTTGGTTCATGCAATATTAAACTGTATCATCTCATCTAGAGGCAGAGGCAGAAAACAACTTTGATCATCTGTACTGGTGACCTGAAACTGGAGCCAAGTAGTTTGTTGTAATCGTAAAAACAAGTCAATAAAATCATGTGAGTTCTCACAATCGAATTCCACAGAAGAAACAAGATGTTTTTAATTATCATTTCAAGTTTAATTATTGGTAGTGAAGTTCAGATCCAACAATAGAGACACGAGGATGAACATAAGACCTGATGAGCTCTGAACAGCTGATGACCTTGAATACTTTAGTCCGTGTTTATAAGCTTGTTGATTTAACTATTTTTTAAGTAATCATATTTCATATTTTTTACATCTAAATCTTGCATCATAGTGTTTACCTGCCTTGTCTGAAACACTGTATTCATATAAGAGCATTAAAGACGTACTATACCTTGATGAAATGAAGAATTACTAGTGAGTTGTTGAAAATTTTAACCATGTCCTGTAGTTGCAAACTTTACAGACTTTCAAAGCCAGATTTGATCCCTTAGTTTGAAAAATATGTTTCTAATAGGAAACCTACTTGGTATGTTAATAAGCTTGAGGTTTTTGTTTTACTGTAAAATAAAGAAACGTGTATCAAAGTCTCAGAGAGATTGTGAAAAACAAAAACCAAAATCAACATTCGTACAGATTATTCGTGTGATGGTTCAGCGGCTCGTCCTCTCCACACCAGCTCAGGGATAATGTATTCAAATCTGAAACCATTAACTCCCTCTTTTAACCAATATATAATGGATTGACACTGAGTAGTGAAGCTCGGCCTGTGGCAGACCTACAGTCGCCCCATTTGATCCCTAAATGTTAACTAGTGCAAGGCTTGATCTTCTCAAAGGGATAGAAGAGTGTCATGAAGTAAACAGTGGCTGCTTAACTCTTGTTGTTTTTAGTCTGTTTTTGCCTGGTGGCTCTGACCCACACTTGTGTTAAAGTCTGTTAGCTGGCATATGCTACTATGAGGGGGATTTAATCTTCTATGCCTCACAGCTGGGGCCTCGCTGAATAATGTAAGACACACAGGGGCAGTCTGTGGCTCCATTCCACTTTTGCCCTCTTCAGATACTCGCTCTCTGCCAGTGGCTCTGCTGAGGATTTTGTGGGCAAATAAGAGAAGAAAGAGAGGAGAAAAAAAAGTCGAAAGGAATAAAAGAGCGATGTAGAGCCGAAGGATCTTATCTCTGCTCTTCACTGAAACAGTCATAACCACAATATAATGACAATGTAATTAAATAAGAGAGCTACTTGAGGAATGAGGGATTGGAGGTGGCAACATGTTCATGGATTTATCAATATTGTTCACACTGCAAACATCCAAGAATTGCTCTTCTTGCTGCTCTGAAGAGAAGTGATGAAGATTCACTTTAGAGTCTGGTGTGTTCTGAGGAAATCCTGATAAACTTACACAGTCTCTTCTTACCCCTAAAACAATACAAACAAACTGAGAGGGCTGTGTCATGTAGTTATGAGTCTTATTACAGTTTAATGCGTCAGTTTTGCTGCTTTGTTTACATTTTCTTAATCAAATTGAAAATTAAGTGCACATCCAAACTCATGTTCGTACTTTCATATATTTGAATAGAAGCGTACAAACTGCAACTAAAAGTTCTACGTTTTCAGATTATCTTTTTTGTCACTTTCGCCAAGAAATCTATGTTTTCACATCTGTCTGTTTGTTTGTCAGTTGGTTTATTTATTAACAGGATAACGCAAAAACAAGAGACTTCCACCATAGTTGGTGGAGGGATGGGCCCTGGACCTGGGAGGATTCTTGAACTATGTTTTTTTGGCATTTTTAATCTTTAGGTTAAGAACAAGACAATCATGTGTACGATTGTTTGGCCTTAACTGAGATGTGGTCTCTATCAAGTGCCATTCTAGTATCTGAGTGCAGCAGTAGCAGCCAGGTGATGCTAACACCTGTCACCACAGGGTCATGACCCTGCCACTACCACCTGCACAGCCAGTGATGCTGGTCAACAAGCAGATATTGTAAAGAAATACAAATGCTGCAATTGCCACGTTACAAACATGTTTTATAACCTTCGATAAACCGTTCAAACACATGCTCTTTTTCACCATTTAAGGGATCTTTGTATAAAACCTTGCAGAACCAACCTCGTGCACCTCCACTTCCCACCAGAAGCTCTCCCATGTCACTGGGAACAGCAGCATCTTTGCATAATTCTCCAGTTTGTTTACATGTAATGAGCGGTGGTCAACTCGTGTGTGGTGCTGATAGCTGAGGGGAAACAAATGGGCCTTCCATGATTAAACAGGTGCATTAGGGTAAAAAGGTTGCTGGGATTTGCATCATCGCTCTGTCCTCGCCCGGCTGTAGGTTAAACTCCGAGCAAACATTAAAACAGACCAGAAATAATGAGGTCTGGTCTGGTCTGGGATGGATCTGGGATAGTGAAAGAGGGGAGGTGGGTTTATGCATGTTTTGGGGATTCTGTTGTGTGTTTGTTTGTGCGTACATTTGTGTGCATGTAGAAAAGCAGGCGCGCTACGTGAGTAAATGACTGTGTGTGTGTGGGTGTGCACGTGTGTCCGTATCGATGTGTATGTCTGCATGTGTGAGACTGTGTGTACCATGTGTCCATTTGATGAGGGCCAACACAGGCAAGTAGAAAGCTGCCCACGGGCTGATTGAAGTTGCTGACATTTTAAGACTATTGAAAACAAAAGCTAATAGGCAGCAGCACGTGCCGGAATCGTGTCTGGTTCATGTTTAACAAAACAAGGTCACGGAGGTTGTCGGGCCATGAATTCCATAAATAACTTGATAATGGGATTTTAAAACAAGCCGTCCACCAGTCATCTCCCCTCCTCTCGCACCCCTCCCTCCCCTTTTTGCTCGTAACAGGCCCTGTGTGTGTGTGTGTGTGTGCGTGTGTGAGTGTGCTTATGTGTGTCTTTCAGAATAGAGGGAATATTAGAATGCAAATGGATTCACACTGCATCCTCATAAACAACGATGTTCATTTAACCCCCGACCCCTGCATTTAACTGCCCATCAAGTCATTTGTGTTGGGCAAGACACGTGGAAGTAGGCTGAGGAGGCCAGCAGGGGTGTTGCAGGCATGTGTGCTTGTGTGTGTGTGTGTGTGTGTGTCTGTGTGTGTGTGTGTGTGTGTGTGTGTGTGTGTGTGTGTGTGTGTGTGTGTGTGCTTGTGTGTGTGTGTGTGTGTGTGTGTGTGTGTGTGTGTGTGTGTGTGTGTGTGTGCAAAGAAGCGTGTGTTTAATAACACTATATGTTGGTGCGTTTATGGTTGTTTGTGTGGATATGTGCGTTGCTGCCTCAACACCTGCATCTGTATGTATCCCAGTGCATGTGTGTGTTCGTTTTTTCTCGAGGTGTGGGTTTCAGACTTTACCATTTGCAATGCTCAATTAATCTTGTCAGCATGCATTTACAGGGGAATTGAACACGTTTCAAAGTGAGCCTGGCTTTGTCACTCTCTCCCTCTCCATCCATTACAGAGACTTAGACACAGTCCTGTGGAGGACCCGCCTGCAGAATGGAGCTGATTACGACACATTACAGGCTCCTCAGCTCCTTTACCACACGGCACTGGCAAGGATAAAAGTTGCCCTTGTTTTAACTGTTCTATACTGTTTCAGGTCAACTGCAATGAAACCCCTTGATTCCAGAGTCAATCTCTTTACCTGGTTCATCATTAAATGAGACACATGCACTTTCTCTGTGTTCTTGTCTATGAATATCATTCCTTTACTTCAGTTCAGTAGACAGGACACCTTTCAGGTTCTTGCTCAGCTGCAGGACTCTAGTTGCTCATAGCCTGAGGCCTTTAACCCACAGCCGTGCAGCCAACTGACCCTTTCACTGTTAGGCTGTAAAAGCTGAGCAGGAAAAAAAAACAGGAAAAGGGAAAAGCAGGTATTGCTCTAGAAATACGTGGGACACATGGGCGAGGAAGTAAGAAAGGAGAATATATAGAGACTAGACAGTTGGAGGTAAACAGACAGATCAGTTTACTAGAGAGAGTGAGAAAAAGAAGTAGCGTAGATCAGCGTAGAAATAGGTTGACTCCTCCAGGGGGAGAGAAAGTGAGATTTAGTGAGTCCTGCTGGTCAGATCTGAATGTCCCCACCCACCAGCGAGTCCTCTTAGACTCAAACCTCAGTGCAGCCAGGATGTAATCACTGTGATGCATAAGAGGAAAGGAGGAAGTAGCATCTGACCATCTAGTGCATAGAGCCAATGTGGGAAGGAGGTGGATGGATGAGTTGACAAAAACAATGTTTGTCTCCTGTTTGAAACTAATAGTCAAGATAGCTTCCTTCAAAAATGTCAATTTCAAAACCTTAACTGCATTTTTAATTTTATAACCATGATGAGAAATGTCCTTTGACCTCTAAAGACATATTTATTTTAAGGATATCTTGCTTTGGGTTTGATCGGACAGGGAGACCAAGATATACTCATATAACCGTATAATATATAATAAAATATATATAAAATAATAGGAGGGTAGGAAAGAAAAGAAAAGCTTCAGTGAATTATAAACGAGGAGGTGACAGTGAACTTGTCAGACCTGGAGACATATAATAGAAAAATGAAGTTCTTCATGATGTTAAATAGAGGATATAAGGAGTCAGTCAAAGAGAGACAGAGACAGCCAGAGAAAACCGGGCTCATTTTATAAGGGGGGCCGCAATCCGTTCGGCCCCCTGTCTCTTAATCCCGGGCGTTTGTCGCGGCTAATTACGGTGGACAAGCCTCTTTATCGAACCTGCTCCTGCCATCAGCATTAGGATGCATGAGCTGCGCCTGTTGTTTTAAACGCTCTCATTAACCACACAAATCAGTGCTGTTGACAGAGTGCTTTTGAATTAAGCGTCTTGCCCCCACCGCCGCCCGGCAACGCTTGCAGGGCCCAGGACAAGGAGCAATTTATAACACCATTAGCCACATTCGCCGAGGTTACAGGCATCAAAATTGTTCCCGTCTAATTATTCTTAATGGATACAGGGAGGGAGCGACGCTCAGGACAGCTTTTTCATTAGCCCTCAATCAACAGGGTCGGGGAGAGAGGGGTGGGCCAAATGTACTGCTCAGGCAAACGGGAAATCAAAAATAATCGTGTTTGCTTTTTTCATAATACAACACAAATGCATAGATGGTGAGAGAGAGAGAGAGAGAGAGAGGGATGGGGATGGGGTGAGGGTGAGTGAGGAGATGCAGAGCGCCGCTCGACATTAGAGGAATTCTTGCCGCTGTCTGAGGAAGACGAGCAGAGTGAGGAAGGACGCTTCTTTTGCTTTTACTGCCCGGCAGACTAATGTAATAGATTTCTCACACACGGTTATTGGTTAATAAATGCAGGTGTTCAAAAGGAAAAATATTTAATTGTTCCGATCGGGAAGCTGCTGATGATGCCTCGGCCGTGTGTACTCATGTGTCATTGTTAATGATTATGCAATAGCTGCGGTGGAGTTGTACTTCATTAAGGAAGCAAGCGCGGTCTGATGAATGACTTAATAATGAACAACTAATAATTTCTACCCTGGCATCAATTTATCCTGTGGCTGTCCAAACAACACTCACCCACTAACCAAATTGTAGCTTTGACTGATTTAACGGTGCCGCACGCAGCTCCGGGAGCCAATCATCTGCCTTCCCCTCACTTCACTTCCCCACACGAAAAATCGAGGTGCTCTCCGCCCGCAATTAACTCGCCCCAAAGAGCGCTCGATCATACAGTATCTGTCATCTCGCTGTGGCGGCGGCGGCGGCGAGGGGAGAGGGAGAAAAAAAGGGAGTGGAGCCAAATAGTGAGTGTTAACCATCTTTTTACAAGCCATTAAACGGGAGGACATTACCGCACGGCACAGTCCCTTAACGAGGACTGACATATGCGAGGGAGGCAGTTAGCACCTAACATTAAGACTCGGCGGCCCACTGATGAGATGGGACATTGTCCATGGGGGAGGTATCAGCGTTAATTAGGGGATAATCGGCTACGCTCTACATCTCCCCTCACCACCATAACCAGCACGCTCTCCCCCCACCTAGACCATGATATGCTAAAGAAAAGGAGGGTGGTATAGTTCATTTGTAGACAATGTAATCTGCTGCCAGGCCTCCTACACTCCGCGGGAAGGAAGGAGAAGCAGCTGGCAGTACCTTGCAGAGGAAGCTTCATGCCAGGACGTGGTAGAAGAGAGGCAGAGCATTAATCACTTTCATGCTGCGCTCTCTGCCAGCCCTGCTCTTATTACCGATATCACAGACTGAGGAGGTTTCGTGGTATTCAGAAAGAAAAAAAAGTAAAAGCAAAATAAAAACAGATTATTTTTTTCCGGAGGATTATTTCTTTGCTTTGCTCGTTGGCTTGATTACTCGTGTTCTAAAGAGTTCACAGAAGATACAACCCAGTTTGAGAGAGTAATTCAATGAGAGCAAAACCAAATAATAGTGCGTCTGTGAACAGGATTCCTGGTTCAACGGTGATTCAGTCTGTGCTCAAACATGGGAGAACATCAGCAAACACAACGTATGCAACACTATGAACACCAATGGGAGTGGTCTGGTCATGTATGATGGAAGCAGGGCACATGTCAAAGTCTCCCAGGCCATCTTCTCTCTGGCCTGCAGGGCATCCGGGGGCACTGAGAGAGACAGAATCAGTTAAGCATCCCTCTCTCGCTCCCCCGGTTCGGCCGATAGCAGTCTGCGTCACAATCAAGAAACAAAAAGCGGAGCACATGCTAGGATGCACACACCGTTTGCATCTGTGTACATGAGCATGTAACAGGGAAGGAATGAGGCTGTGTGAAGGAGGCAGAACATGACCAGGTATCTCAAAACCCAACTGAGGAAAATCACTGTATGATACCAACAGTTACAACTTAGTGTAACTGTAGGATTTTGGTCACCCCAAAACATCACACTGATTATTTCTCAACCAAGAGGCTTTTTCTTAAATCACCGGTGTTAACTGGACCAGGATAACGCACCCCCCCACCCCTCCACCGCCCTATTCCCACGATGCCCCTGGGCCACAGTGATGTACAGTGCTGGACAGGCTGGAATCATGCCTTCCAGCAGAGCTAGCCAATCAGGTTGAATTATCCTCTCTGGGCGCCGGAGCGACACGTCAAGGGATATTCGGGTTGGACACAGTGAGGCTTGGTCCGTGTGGTCAGCCGGCGCCCTGGAGACAAATGCCTCGGCTTCCACATGTGATAGGTCGGCGGAAATGTCCATCTCTTCGTAGCTACAGGTGATCGATGGGCCCTGGGAGTGAGAGTAAACCCGAGAGTGTAAATCTTCATGGGTAAGAAATGCAAACCATCCAGGCTTCTCTTTTTAAAAATAATGTCTTTTATAAGATGTGAAACCTTGAGGTACAGTCCTCCGACAAATCATAAAGAAAATACAATACTCTAACACACGCAATGCCTTATTTTAAATTCTTTCTGCATCCTCAGAGATTTATTTCACGCTGTTCTCCTATGTTATGTTGCAGAAACACGCATTCAAGGTCTTAGCAGTCCACTGTAAAACAGGGCTTGGATTGAGTAAAAAACAAAAGATGGATATAGAAAATAATCAAGCATATTAGAAATAAAGGCTGTGAGTCAGTCTTGCAGAACACTAACCATTAATCCGTGCTCATCCCCGAGAAACGGGAAGAAAAAGGAGGCAAACAGCGGAAAAGCACGGTAATTAAGTGTGACTAAAAGACAACGATAAGCGATGATTAATATTCGATTAAAGCCAGAGGAATTTCCTTTTAAAGCAATTAAGCATTTATTAATCCGATTTGTAACCCCTGAAGTGTCACAGAATGTGCTGAATGCCAGAAATTGCAATTGGCTCCAACCCCAAACCAACAAAGACCTTTTCTCTGCTGTTTCCCGGCGATGAGGCTGCAAAAGGGCCAGATGGAGACATTCCACTACTGTACATGCAACCATCCAAAAGCTAAAGGTCTGACGGCTAAGCACCAACTTTTCACATTGAGGTATTATTTTCAGCACAATAGGGCATCAGACTCAGGGCTGAATGACAGTCTGTGACACCTTGAAGCATACAAAGAGAGTGAGACAGAATCAGTGGGTTGAGACACAAGAGAAGAGAAAGAAACGAGGACATGTACAGATTAGGTGTCTCAATACTGAATGATAGCCCTTTCTGCGGAGTCTGTATTTTCAGAAATGCAAAGGACATTCTGCTAAGTGCCATCTCAATGTCTGGGTAATATGTTTGATGTAAAAAAATATGTCAAGTTCATGAGCATAATAACAAAGTCCAGCTGTAAAACAGGACCAGCATCCTATCTGTCCAAACCAGCACAAGAGGACTGGCCCGCTCGGGGGTCACTTGTCATCCCCAGAAAACAACAACACCTCTGAGTCTGTGTGGTCCAATTACGTTGTGGTGTGAAGCAGCCCGACCGCATTGTACTTCCAAATGTTGCTGTCTGGGAAATCTGGGTAACAAACAATAAAAAAATATGTTAAAATTGAAAGCCTCTTCAAATGAAGCTACTGCTCATCACCAGCCAACTGTCAAGTGCTAAAAGTTGGACACGAACCCAGCGCAGCAAGTGTCAGCTCCGTGTGCCGGGGACAGGCTGTCGTGTGGAGGCTGAGCTCAGGCACCGGCTTGGTCAAACACTGCCAGGGACTTGGCCTGTGTGGAAAATCAACTGAATAAAATCATTAAACAAAAGATGTAGAGCATATGGAGGTCGGTCACCATGATGGATGTGTTGCCTACAGATAATTAAACCCCTTCTTTGGGTTGAGACGGCTCAAATGTGCATGATGCTTATTTCTGGTTTGATGAGCAGAGATAAGTGGAACCTCAGACAGTTTCATTGAGGCAGTTACCACATCATCACATTCTGGTTTGATTCAAGAGAAAGAAAATGGCATGTATATAAAAAAAATACATGTAGTCACTTGCTAGAATAGAGAATCTGATTGACTTTTACTGCCACAGGTGCCTCATAAATAACTACAATATGTCAGACAGGTGTTTATTAGGGACATTCAAACCTGTTCAGACTGCTCACATCTGTGGGCTGATGAAAATATACCAGTCGTGGGAATTTTACAGTATATTATCAGAGCCTGTAGGATGTATATAAAGACAGACAAAGCGTTTTACCTTCCTCCCAAAATCAAGACAAAAATCCAAAATGTCCTGGATATGAACATTGGCATCATGTGCAGATGACGTCTTTTGGAGCCAGAGTAACGATGACGGGATAGAGAGATCCCACCGATACACGAACTAAATTAATGCCATCCATCTTCATATGTAGTCTATGCATCATAGTCTGAGTAACAGAGTGACAAAACAGTAACAGTAAAAACATAAAACATTTAAATAAATAAAAAAACGTTGATCTATAAAAAGTCTTAAAATCTAGAAATATGATTTAGACACAGAATTTCATAACTTTTACTACTTTTATTTTCCGTACAATCAAGGATAAATGTAGTGAGAACTCTAAAAGTGCAACACTCGAGAGGTTAACGTGGAAGGAGGTGGAGTCCATGGCTCCCTTGCTTGCCCTTTAATCTCTCCCTCCTCTGCAATGCGTGTGTGTGTGTGCATGGATGTGTGCGAGTGTCTGTGTTCGGTTGCACAATGCGGTCATGAGGCCTGACAGGGCACTCCGGGGGGCACAACCCGGTGCCATGTCCATCCGCCGCACTCCCCACGACGCCACGCCACGTCCTGACAGGGTCCCGCTACCTCCTTCTGCGTAATTTAACACAACTATCCCGGGCTCCCAGGACGAGTGAGGGCCCGACACACGACACGTTAAACACTGCTCATACGTCTTGTCGAGTCTGCTCTGGGACTCTGGCTGCCTGAACCTTTCTGTCTTGTTCCACAAATGGTTCAAGGTGGCAGCTGATGTCAGGAAGTGCACCACACGGCGAAAGAAAGAAACCCGGCTCACAATACAAATTACACCAAAACTGAGTTTAACCTACTTTTCTTAATCTGATCTTGGTGGGAATTATTTTGTGTTAAACTTTCCATTTCTCCAACTCATTGATTCTCCAGTCACATGCTATCTCAGCTCGCTCTCTCTCTCTCTCTCTCTCTCTCTCTCTCTCTCTCTCTCTCTCTCTCTCTCTCTCTCTCTCTCTCTCTCTCTCTGTCTACCTTTGACAGTTTCCTGTAAAACAACCCTGATCCTCAGCCTAAGCTCTCTGTTTCTGCTATCCGCTGAGCTTCCCTGCCTGGCCTCCATCTCCAAGCTCCCTCTCCCCATGGCTCTCTCATCTCACTGCCCTGCTTGACAGCTTTATCTGATCCGCAGGACTTTCAGCGAGAATATCTGGCATCCTGCCCTGCCCACATGACTCTAAGTCCCACGGTTCATCCCTGTTAGGGCTACCTTCCGCCGGCTCCCTCTTCCCACTGGCTCTCAATGTGTGGCAAGGAGTTTGTCATTTCCCTCCTGAGTAGAGCGCAGGTTAGGCTCTCGAGGGCCGGCCCTCCTGTTCCCTCAAGCCTGTAATACTCGGACACACAGGAGGAGGCAGAGATTGTGTTGTTTCATATGCAGGAAATTGTGCGTCCTTGTGTAAAGCAACAGAGGCTTTTTCCGAGCTTTTTCCAAACTTCTTGATGTGACAAACTCACTCATGCAGCAAAACAGGTATTCAAGATGGAGCAGTATTTCTGTGAGGGACCAACACCATCTGCACTAAAAACATATAAAGAAATACATTTTCTGCCAACTACAATATTGTCTTCTAATTGACAATTTATTCCTTTTTCAACTAGATCCTTTAAGTACATCTACAGGATGCTTTGTCTGCTGGGATAAGAGTCAAGTTAAGTTTATTAATACATCCCCAAATCACAGGATCATCTGTAAACTTGTGTACAGTCACTGCAAAATAAGAGAATTACAGCATTCTACCACGATTCTATACAAGAATGACGATATTAGACAACAACCAAAAAAATACATGCAATACCAACTCTTTTAAATTCTCACTTACAATATCTGCCAAAGGAAACTACAGTATGGTTGAGGTTATAGAACGATGAGTATTATGGCAGATAAACTATAGGTAGCATATGGTTAAGGCTAGCCAACTATGATGTATAGGAAAACATAATGGTCACCGTTAATAAAAAAGCAAATATTAATTGTTTAATATGTAAAACAGGAAACTCTACTGTTGCTGTATAAAATTAAGACATTGTATGTATTGTATGCACTTCCTGAACTGAAATTGAATGCTGGCATTGAATATATTAATATAATATAAATTGAATATTAACCACATAAATCAAACTATATTGATCATGTTGACCAATGTTCAGAAAACACCGAGTGTCCCACGTTAAATAATTTCTGTTTCAGTAAAGTCCTTCAACTGTGAGACAGCAGACTAGTGGCGGGAGAAGCTCCAGCACTGTCTGAGGTTAACAGACACCAGGGATCACATTACCCAGACTACTGTTGGTCCGGCCAACTCCTCCCCCTTCTGGTCAGCTAGACATACCCCCTCCCTTTTCCATCGCAACACCAACAGACACACTCTCTCCATCGCTCCCACACACACACACACACACACGCACACTAAACTCCTGGTGCACCCCCTCTTCATTTAGCCAGACAGCGAGGGTCCCCACTCGCCCTAAGCCCCTGTTAAAACCACTCCTCACCTCCCGTGTCACGAGGCCATGTCTGTCATTTTGAATCCGCCCATCCTTTCCCGCTCTCACGCAGAGGGCCAAGAGGTTAATAGGGACCGAAACAATGGTCCGGCGCAGACACAACAAACAATGGCCCGTGGGAGCAGTTTGCCTATGGGCTGCATCATCTCCAACCACCGTTCTATTTATGCCTCTTTTCCCCTCTTTATCCCCACCGCTCCCTTCTTCCTCTCCCTCTCTCGCTCTGACAGTCTCCCGTCAATACTCTCGTCTCCTGGACACTCATTTATGCCCATTTGCAAGGTTAATTGCCATTTCATTGGCGGTTATTTATATTTTAAAAAGCCTTGTTAGGAGGCTAATAAAGTGACTGTGAAAGATTCCACAGAAAGGTAATTACGACATACGGTTAACAGTCGGGTGGTGTAAAGCAAAGAGGATGTCGCGTTGTCATTTCAGTGGCAGAGTTGAGCGTAATTGTTTCTCTCTGCTGGCGTTGGGAGGGTGATAGGGAAGGAGAAAGCTGTTAAATATCCAGTTAGACAGGTGTGTGTGAAGTGATGAGGAGGAAGGCACGAGGTCCTCGAGGTGCAGTGCTGTGCGAGGGCGTGTGTGTGTGCGTGTGAGAAAGAGAGAGAGAGATAAACTGAGTGAACATGGTTCATCTGTCTAAACCCATTTTACCTAATGGGATTTTCAATCAAATCCTCAAATTTAACAAGCGTGTTGGTTGTATCGAACAAAACTACATATATGTGTATTAAAGAATATAACAAATAGTCTACTTCTAAGGGACCATTCAAAAAAAGAAGGTACATTAAAGAGTTTTTCAGTGTAAAAAACCCTTATAGACTAAACTAAGGCACTTTTTGTTCGGTCATCTCACAGCCAGAAGGCTTCAAGTTCGAATCCGGGTTTGGTTTGGAGTTTGTATTTGTCCCTGTGTCTGTGTGGATAATCTGGGTTGTTCCTAAATGCACACATACAAAATGGGTTAAGTAAGATGAAGACTATAAATTGACTGTAGGTGTGATTGGTTCAGTTTTTGGGTAGCAGTTATGTTTTTTAATCAATCAATTAATCGCATTTTATTTGTATAGCCCATATTCACAAATCACAATTTGTCTCATAGGGCTTTAACAAGGTGTGACATATATAACAAGGTGTGACATATATAATATAATAATATAAAAATATAATCTTAAAATACATCAAGCATATCTTTATTCTATTAGAAAGTTAGAAACATATTTTTCAATCTCCACTGTCTGCGTCAGGTAAAAATGTTCAAATCTATTTATTCTTTCTTGTATTAAACAGTTGGGGTTTTTTTTGTCTCTCTCTGATGACACGGCTCTTATATTTATGTGGACTAGACAAGAACCCCGATACGCAGACAGTGTGAGAACAGCAAAAAGACAAAGAGAGGCGAGAGGTGAGAGAGGGAAGATGGAGAAGAATACAATGAAGTGGCTTAGCAGGCTGAGGCTTCCCAAATCCTTCCATGCGCCCATACGGTGAGCCGAGGCAGAGAGAGAGTCAACTCTTCGCCTTCTGTTTGCTCAGCAACCTAAACCGGCGGGGAAGCACCGGCAAGAGGGGAGGAAAAAAGAGGGCAAACGTGTCAGGGCGGTGGGACGGGATGGGAGCGGAGCGGTGGGATACAGACGGGGTCGGCGGAGGTCACTTTGTTGATTTCATTGTTGGTTCTTCGTCGGTTTTGCTCATTCCACAGACACACACACACACACACAAAGTTGTCCTGCACATATCTACAGACACACCCATATATACCAATCATCTGGAACCCCCCAGAGAGAGGTGATCAGGGGGTGTCCCCTCCACACACACACACCCCCCCTGCCTGCGTCCCCCACCTTCACTTATTCTGCTCTGCCATTGTGTTTCGCCCGTGTCAGCAACAAAAAACGACGGTCAAGTAAAAAAGATGGGGAGGGAAAAAAAAAGAGAGAGAGAGAGAGAGAGAGAAAAAGAGTATCGATTAGCCTTCAGAGCTCCACGTGGGCCACTTTCATCGATTAGGAACGAGAGAGTAGCAAAGCACCAGCCATGTTCCCCCTCTCTCTCTCTCTCTCTCCCTCTCTCTCTCTCCCCCGCTCTCCCTCCCTCCGTCTCTCCAGGGTCCTTTGTCCATGAAGAGAGCGATATAATGGCCCTTTGAGAGGGAGTGAAGGAGGGAGGCAGGAGACAGAGGAGAGAGGCAAGGGACAAGAAGGAGGAGGGAGGAGGAGGAGGAGGAGGAGGGGGAGGGCTGTGGCGTCTCGAGCAGCCTCGGAGAGTTCAGACCTTGCAGTATGGGGGAGTTGGGCTGGGGGTGCACAGAGGGATGGCGGAGAGGGGAGGGAGGGAGGGAGGGAGGGGGAGAGAGGTAAAGAAAGACACCAAGGCGAGAAGAGAAAGTCTCAATGACAAAAGGTCGGGGCAGCTGGGCTTAGGGCGCCGGGGACCAAAGGGAGCAGCAGGATAATCTGCTAAAGCCCAGAAAGGAGAGATTCAGCATGCGCGCCACCCTCGTAGGGCCTAAGAGCAAATTTGCACATAAATAAGGAGCCAACTTTGCTTTGAACGGGAGGTCGAGGGAGAAAACGCATCAGAAAAGGGAGAGAGAGAGAGTGAGAAATACAGAGCAAAGTGTCGGGAGCCACAGCTGCCGGCTGGCTGAGTCGCTACCGGACCTGGAGAGAGTTCAGCGTTCCGAGCTCCGCGAAGGAAAGCTCCCTATAGTGTTTGAAAAAAATAAGCAAAAAAAAGATATTTATCAGCCATCGCAGGACTCGGAGGACAAGTTTGTTTTTGGAGAGCTTTGGGCCCTTTGTTGTGAGAGCACAGCACTGCTGAGCTGCCGAGGTTTTAAATCTCCCACATAAGAACAGTGCAGAAATACAGCGACACACACACAGAGAACATAGAGATGTGTGCAAAAGGAAAAAGTTATTAGCAATGTACACATACTCAATGGTCTGTACTTTATATAGGGCTTTTCTGGTCTTGATGGCCACTCAAAGTGCTTTACATTACTTTACAGTTTGCAATTCACCCATTCACGCACACATTCATACTCTGCATCTTTTTCCGGGTTCAGTATTTTGCCCAAGGACAACTGGGATCGAGCCGCGACCTTCTGTTTGGAGGACGACCGCTCTACCCCTCGACCACAGCCGCCCCTCAATCACATACAAGGAACAACTATAAATTCTGGCATGCACACCGACCACATGTGCATAATAGTAGTTTCAGCTTACTTAAATTAAGTGGGTGGGAATCAATATCTCGGTTGTTGACTCAATACTTAAAAATCCCTTTTAACAGCATCCCCTTCATCTATATCTTCCCTTCAAGACTCATCATGGATTTACAGGATCAAAGACTTCACCTGAGTTCACCTGATGAGTCGAAGCCTCGTAAAGTGCAGTTATTACACATTTCTTTCACGCTTAGTGTGGGAAAAAAGAGAAAAAGAAATGGGTCAATTTGTAATATTCATCAATGTGTCCTCAGACACTTTAAAATCCCTGCAAATTCACACCATATATTTCACACCATATAAATCAAAGTATCCGAATGCTTTACAGTCTTAATTGGATTGAAATTTTCTCCAGAAACACCTGCACAGTAACCACTTATGTATCACTTGCTAAAAGTTCAAGCATAAATTCTCCTCCTTTGTACTCCAGCACTCACTGTATCGTTTATGATTCTAAAGAACATATTACATAGCTTCTGGTAATGTGTTAACATCCACATAAATTATTGCTTTTCCTTTTCAATCAGGTGTGCTGTGCTTGAAAAGGTGAATCTGGGCTATGGGTTCTTAGAGAGATGAGTGATTCAGAAACGAGTTGAGCCAGTGCAGGTACTTATCGATCAGCCTTGGAAGTTATGAACTAGCTGTCATTTCCCTTTCATGAACAGCTCAATAGGTATTGACTGCAGATGAAAAGCGTGCGCAAGTACGGCTGGCCTTAAGGACAGGAGGACAAGACAAAAAGAGGAGAGGAGGAGGAGAGCTTAATGAGGACGGCGCTCGGGCCCTTGACATGCGTGGTCATCAGTGCACTCAGATGGACGCCCGAAGTCTGAGCCGAGACAATAAATTCACACCCATGCCCCATGCTACATACTTTGATGTAAGGCTGAGCCGGACATGGACACACGGACGAGAATCCCCCAGAAAACACAACAGATCCGGCAGCACATACATCTGGCTAAGTGGCCCGAGCACAGGGATGTGATGAGATCACAGTAACAACACATAGTCATGTGGAGAGGGAACAGGAGGGGAGATAAAGACTGGGATTGGAAAAAGAGGCCGAGGAGGGGGGATGCTCGGCGGACGGAGACGTGTAGATGAGCGCCTCTGTGGGGGGGGTGGGGGATTTCTGGCGGTGGCGTGTGGCCGAGCCGCTCCGTACGAGAACTGGAGTCGTTGTGTGTGCAGCCGCTGGACATTGACAGGCATGTGTCACCCACTGAGCACCATCCAGATCACAGACGCCCTACGAGGCACAGATGAAGGGAGGGCTTTGGGCCTCCCCCTAATCCCGGCTCATCCGTGTTCCATGTTCCGCAGCTCCCAACCATGCTTAGCAGAATTTCACGCTGTCGTCTTCCCGCAAACCTAAAACCAGCATGCTACACTAAAAGGATAAGGCTGGGGTGGCAATAGGATGAGCGACCTTTTCTCGCTAACAGACACCTCTTGGTGTCTTCCGACAGTGGTGGATAATATCTTCCTTTGCTATCCTCTTTCATTTCTATACTTCCGCAGACTTCCGTGATTTTCTTTATCCAGCCTTATTTTTCCACTTGCCTCATACAAGCAGCAGAGTTTCCAAAAGAGAAAACATGTCGGCCATCCATGAGTGAAGCAAACGTAACATTGATAGTGCAGGGATCAATCAATCAAATTTGATTTGTATAGCCCATATTCACAAATCACAATTCGTCTCATAGGGCTTTGATATGGTGAGACATCCTCTGTCCTTAACCCTCAGCAAGAGTAAGGAAAAACCCTTTTAACAGGTAAATATACGTAGAAACCTCAGAGAGAGCCACATGTGAGGATCCGTCTCCCAGGACTGACAGAAGTGCAATAGATGTCAAGTGTTGGAAAACATCATCAGGATTAAAGTTTTTAGCAGCATCGATAAGGGTAAACATTTTTCAATACTATATGTCAAGCAGTCCTGTTGCAATCATAGTCTCTGGTCAGCAGCAAGTAAGATCACGATCCAGCATCAAGACGGGATCCACTATAGTCCACAGTCATTGTCCACTGGCGCCAGTTAGGGATGAGGCGGATACATATGCTGTGTCTCAATTTAGGGGGCTGCATCCTTCAGCTGCATCCGTAGACCCATTGCATCACAGTGGCAAGACTAACCGTCCTCAGAATGCTGCCGTCAAATGTGTCCATCCAGTCCTGAGCATCAGAGGCTCCACCGGGAGGATCCTTCCCGATCCAACGTGATTCACTCTGCTTCAGTGACAAACTGTTCCCAAAGAGGTAATGGCAGGAAAAGCGTGGCGAAAACGTCAGGAGAGTATATGTTTCTATGTAAGTACTCAATAAAAACATCTTTTCAACATTTTTAATCTACCGAAGAACGTTTTCGTCCGTAGCTTTGTTGCTAGGTGACGGCGGGACAAGCTGGTGACGCCATAGGAGAACCAGACCATCTCATTTCGGTTGCAGCCGACGTCAGCTGCTGAATTGAGACACAGCTATAGGGTGGGGGTAAAGAATGGAATTAAAGAAAAATCAAAAAATGAGAAGAAGAAATAAAAGGACGAAAGTAGATAACAACCTCCCCCGGCAATCTACTTCGATGAACAGGAGCGCTCACAGAAAAGGGAACCATGGTTTGAATTGCTGCCATCCGCTGATGCCATCCCTGTCCTAGAGACACAGGCACATTGCTGCGGGCGCTAAGGGAGGAAATCCACACCAGAACTAAGTCTCCCTGAAGAATGGTGAAGCAGGAAAACAACAACTAAGCATGTTAGTTTCACCTCCACGAATATGCATGTGTGCTGGCAGGGGAATAAAAGATGAGTGGCCCTTTGCATAACCTAGACAATTACGACAGAGCAGCACTGTTGTGTGGTGCACAAATAACGCCTCCCCAGGAATCACCAGTGATGGGAAGCAAATGTGAAAGCTGCCATTGGATTTTTCTTGTGATGAGCCGAAGAATGCGGGTGTTTACTGCGTGTTATCTCAAAACCCAAACACATTAGGGGCTATTCAACACATGGGTTGAATCTCTCACTCCATTCATTCTGGGCATTTTCATCATTCTGTTTGTCTTTAGGGCAAATTATCCTCTTTAGATTGGTTTTGATTCTTCTTTAGTCTTAGAATCTGCATGATGAAATACTTCACTATTGTTCAAATTCTGAAAGGATGCACCATTAGTTTAAAATCAGCCGGTGTATACCAGGCTCTGCAAGAACACAACAATATTGCAGACCCCTAAACCAGACTGATCTGATTCCAGTGCTCAACACACTTCTTTGTTGGTGGTGAAACCTCAAGTTACCTCCCTGTGGCCTCCGCGCACATCCTAATTACAAGATATTGTCGATAGGTCTATCCTCAGAGAGGTGTGTAGTGTGATCACCAACCTGTCTCTGTCTCTGTGCTCGGGCATACAGCCGACCGCTGAGCAGTTTACTTCGGCTTTGATATCAACAGCAGCAACAGCAGGCCCTAATGGGGGGTGCATGACCGGGAGATCTGAGTGCAGGCCTTCCATATGCATCTCCCCACTGCCTCACAAATCTCATGTAGCATTACCATGGGCCTCGGAGCGAGGGGTAAGCTACGCTACGCTAGCAATGTTCAGTCACGTAGCATCACAGTAAATGGGATTTTTTTTTCAAATTTGTGTGTGCGTGTGCATTCTTATGCGTGTGTGTATGTCTGTGCAAAATGTGAGCACGGCCTCTTTGGGTTTGTAATTTGCCGGCACTGTGCGGAGGATTCACCAGTGTGTGTTTGCATTTCTAGTGTGTGAATGTTTGACTCAATGTGTGTGTGTGTGTGTGTAGAGAGAGAGAGAGAGAGAATCATTATGCGTGTGCGTGTTTGTAACCGCCTCTGTGCGAGTACATGGTGAGATGTTGTTTACTGCCTATTCGGTAGCTAGACTGCATGACGGCATCCAACATTGGGGGGGTGGGGGGTAATATAGCGATTGGGTGAGGGGAGACAGCGCCAGGGTTATACAGCGGCTAACTGGGGAGCTGTTTAGTTTTATGTTAATTGAAAGGGGCTTACACAGAACTCTATTGACAGTTAACATGCCCTTCAAGGTGTTCTTTGTGGTTCAGCACTTCTGTCAAGACAGAGGCAGTCATTTTGCTTCACCTTTATTTATATGCTTGACTACTCAGAACATTATGGAACACTGTGGGGCCCAGTAATATATGTAGGAGGGGGGGGCAGGTGCGTGCACGGGAGGTCAGATGCCTTGCAGACGACCCAACCCAAGTCTGGGCGCTCGGTGAGTCATCCAATGAGGAGGCAGCCCAACGCGAGGTAACTGGGGGGTAAGGGAAGAATGGAAAATAATAAATTAATAGCTATCAAAAAAATTTGATTATGAAAAGCTGACAAGGTGAGAAGAGGAGCAAGTCTTTTTTTTCAGGGTAAGGTCATATGTCTGCGAAGGGTAATACCTGGAATGGGATTTTGTGACCTCGGCAACAAAACATGATACATGTTGACATAGATTCAAATAATACAGAGGGATTTTTTTTTTGAATGTGCCTGTCTGTACATACGAAGCACATGTAGCCCTGTATAAAAATCACTAGGATACAGTGCCTAAAATTAATCTCAAAATAGCATAACAAATGTTGTATTAAAAGAGAAAGTTCCTGATAATTAGATAAGTTCATATTATTAAAAATAGTAGTTAAAATAAGGTTAAATATGGGATAAAATGTAAACAATATAATATGTACAGTTAAGAAGTTTAGCTATTTACAGTTAAAAAGTAAAGCAATAAATAGATGTGTGGTTAAAAGGCCCTGTGATTGAGAAGACGAGAGACTTATTGATTTGAGTGCTTTTAATGTGCTATCTAACTTTTCTCAGTTGTGTGTGTCAATCATTCAGTTTCTGCATTTCTCATTGGGTAGTAGCAAAGTCACAGCCAATCCAAGTCATCCGTCTTGTATGGGGCGGGACATGATGTGCAGGTAGTGGTTCAGCATGCTTTGAGCAGGTGGGTCAGAGAGAGAGATAGAGTCCAGATGTCCTGAGGAAAAGTGTTGTGCTGTGGGAAACATTTAAGAGGTATCTTTGAGGTCGACTACTCGTGGTCCTGATATATTAACTCTTCTATGTAACCTGCCAAAGGTAAATATAATGTGGATGCCTTAAATTGTGAGCTGTAACTTAATGTTGTAGTGGAAAAGACCGGAGTGTAATGTAGTTAGCCACCCGCTAGCTTAGCATCACGTGTCTGGTTATCATAGCTTTAGCACTGTTGTTGTTTTCAATGCTAAAACGGGCTAACATTAAGTCAGTACGATTTAGTGTGATGATATTATGGCTCAACAGAGTTCATGTAATTAAAGGAGACGGACGTCTGTGAAGAGAGAGAAACTGAGATTGCTGGTGGATGGACCCTGCTGTTTTCTTCTTCCCTGGATTTTCATTGCTGTGTATGCTGCCTGTATTTGGATTGTGACTGCCATCATCACCCCTATCTGTGACATTGCCCTATTGCTCCTCGTTTGGACCTGTGAGTATTGAACTGATATGACAATGCACGTGCTTTTATTTTCTGCTCTTGGCTGAGTGAAGTGGCCATAACAGTTTTCAGGCCTCACCGCACCCGAGCATCACTACAGGCCTGCAACAGAGTCTACAGTTTATTATTTCAGTTACCTTTCATACAACTGTTGTGCATTTATTTTGTTTTGTAAATATTTTACTTCCTGAGAGAGGAGCTCACAGCAATTTCATTTGTTTAATATTGTAAATAAACACCTGTGAAGGTTTTTGACGTTTAAAATACAGTTGTGGTGGTCTTCAATATTAATTAGTAGAATTTAAAGAAAAGACAAGATTAGTTTCAAATATTCGTCTGAGAACATATTCATTTTTTTGTGTTTACGAACTCAGGCCCAGGAGATCTGGGTTACACACAGACGCACATTTCATTTGAATTCATGAACACACTTAAAGACTGTTTTGATAAGTGGGGGTTGAGTGTCACTGCCATTTCATGTTTAATTGGTTGGGCATACATCTCTAGACAGGCCCGAGACAGGGTTTCCCACTCGAAGATCAGAGGGCTCAAACACCAGCCCAGTCTTCCATCACGTCACCAAGGTCATCTGTCACTTAGCACCCCTCGACCACTGTGCATGTTTGATTTGGTTGACACATTAACAGACAACTGTGACATTTAGTCGTGGATGCTCAGAAGACTGTGCCCTTTAAACTCCGGCGTCACACTCAACAACCCCGTGATTCAGCCGGAGCAGCAACCAGGCATGTTTTAAAAGTGTAATCGCCAATTAGTACGTGATTAAAAATGCATTAGAATCAATTAGTATTTAACATAAGGTGAAGTTAAACCACACGCTGCAGTAGCCTCTGTTGCTGCTTCACCGCCCTCCACGCTATTAATCAAACACACGTAAAACTCATTATGCGACCCACCGAAATTAGCATCAGCACTTTGGCGCTGCACGAAAAAACAAGGAGGCTTTGATAGTCCGAACATTGTCATTTTCGGTCAATAAGACAAGAAAGACCTCCCAGTAAAAAGGACAGTGATGAAGTACAGCAGGATGGAATGAAGTCACTGAGCTAATATTAGCTGGGGATGACAAATGTCAAGCTAGTGAGGTGTGCTACATGGCTACAGCTAATCATTTAGGTTAATTGAGGTTTCCAGAAAGCTGGCTCCTGTACATTCTCCACCCCTGCTCCGTGTGACTGCTCCCCCACAAAGTCTCCATGTGGCAGTAATGAAAGGGAGGTACCCACTCTAATTATGCAACCCACTATTATCACGGTATGACCTGCCAACTAATTGGAGTAGATGCCAATTGATGGTACAAGCTTAGGTGGGCAGGGTTAAACATTGTTTCACAACCCCTTCCCACGCGGGTGAATAAAAAATGGCTTTTGTAAGCGTGTTCGTTTTTGGGGAGGACTAGCAAACCTGCCCCCGAGTCCCTCTAATCACTGGGCCTCTCCGGAGTCCATTCCGCTGCCATCTCGTTCACCTCCGTGCCCTGCTCGGGTTGGCAAATCAATGACACGGAGGTCAAACTGCACGCCGGTGTGACCCTGAGGTGCCTGACCGGCGGCCAAGCATCCACTCCACTCCACCGTGGCACCGGACCTCCAGCACATGCACAAACCTGCTCGTCGTGCAATAAAGATGATTTAGCATTGTAACTCTACCTGCCCGCCACCGGTCTTAGGTTCTTGTGCCTTTTGATTAATCATGGACCGAGAGGGATTTATTGTACGGGAGATATTTGCCTCAGCGATTTAATAATGGTGGAGGTGGAACACGATTAATCAGAGGGGGTCCACACATGCACTCCCCTCTCCAAAAACAGTGTAAAATTAATGACGATGAATATGTATATTTATTTGTGAGATGCAATGTACACTGTGTGCACACTTTGCTTTCGTGCAGACAATACTGTACTCAGTAGTGGCCCTGTGCTCAGTGAATACCGTTGCCCATTGTGTCCTATGAATAAATATCTATCTCCTGGGTGGCCAGATATCATTGCACTAGCATGGTTTGGTGGAACTGCTTATTATTGCGTTTTGATTCGGCATCTACGGGTCCATCAAATATCACACCTCCCTTTGCCTGCACACGTGTGCACACACATCGACAAACCAAGTCTCACACATTTCCACATACCTTCCTTTTCCATATGTCCCTGTGCTGCGAATATACTCTCGGGTCCACGCAGGTAGGGGAACCTCCCTCCCACTTTCATAATCATGTACAAGCTGCCTGGCACTATAGAAAAATAATGATGTGCCGTCCTGTTGGCTCATTTATCAGCATGTTTTACAACAGGCGCCGGGTGGAAGTAATTAAACTCTGCCATCATTACAATGAGCCTGGCCCCCCTCTTAATAGACACCCAATGAGACACTAGAGGCCTGCCTGGTAATTGTAGCTCCAACTATCTCTATTGCTCTCTCTTTCCGTGTGTGTGTGTGTGTGTGTGTGTGTGTGTGTGTGTGTGTGTGTGTGTGTGTGTGTGTGCTTGTCTGTCTAGAATTCCCTTGTTTCATGTGTGGTTTTAATTAGTGAAGAAATAGAGCTGATAAGCAATTGAGACAACGAGCGGGTGAATAAGAGAAAGTAAGGTTAGGATCTTTGCTCCCCTGTCTCTTTAACCCCTTTATTTAACAATGGGCAAGAACAAATTAGCCCATGCAATAGAAAATGACATTAAGAACTATATCAGGAAGCCAACATCCCCTCAAAGAACACTCGATCTTCTGTTGTCGTTTAAGCTGTACAATCTTTAAAAAAAAAAAAACACAATGAAAATCATAACCTAGCCTGCTAAGAAGAACAGGAAGAGGAAACTGAGGAGGAAAAGAAGATAGAGTTTATGAGCCCAGGCATTCAATAAACAGATAAATACCTTCCGAGGATAATCCGGCACTTAAAAGATTTCTGTAATAATCTAATAAAAGCACAAATTGATCTTCTCTGGGGACCATCCGATCCTAGAGCAATATACAATGCATATACTCAGTCCGGCGTGCAGTCTCCTCTGTACACACTTTTATAGCAGCGTTTCTCGGATGTCATTAGGAAACTGTCCTCCCAGGCTCAACACTGTTTCTAAAAAAAAATAAAAATAAACTCCAAAGGACAGAGAGACGCTGCAAATAAAATGAATGAAATCTGTCTCCTCCAGTGCAGCGCACAAATCGAATTACTCAGCCAAGTTGGTACATCGGACCGAGATACTTCTAGCTCATCTGTCACACTGAAACAATTATGGGTGCTTTTCTCAAGGATACATCAGCTATTAAGATGCCTGATTGGAGATTTACATTAGATCACTTGCCAGCTTACTCTATGTAGTAGTTCCTGTACCATACCTGCACCATTTAGTATCACTTACAGCTATAATGGCACAATTACCCTTCACCACCAGCACTAATAGTGCTCGAAGTGAACCTTTTGACGTAGGTCTGATGTTATGACCCTCGAACATACCCCCTTAAACCCCCATCTCACTCCCACTCCAATGTCTGCACTCAGCCCCTCCAAAGCCCCTGATCTCGGGATATCGATTAGGCCCGCGACCCCAACTGCTACCCCCCACTCTCCAGCACCGGTCCTCCCCCTACTTATCTGGCTCCTACCTCCACCATGCTCTCTCCACCCACCTTAATCCCGTGATAATCAAATAGGCCCAGTCTGGCTCTTCAGCCCTGTACCAATTAGTCCGTGAACGGGTCTGGGGCGAGTGATAGCGGTACCGGCAGAGGTGGCGGCAAACACAATAGTACCCAGGGAGGCTGTAAACATCCATTAGTGGTTAACCGTCCCTACTCATTTTTCCTTCCCAAAGCTCTCTCATTAGTGCAGTGAGCCCTGACAGGTAAACAGCACTAATGGGAATGGCCTATCAATAAACGCCTTGTGTGTTACTGGGAAGTGCTAGCAAGGGGACTGAAGATACAGACCGCAGAGAAGGGGGGGAAGGGGGCAAATTCTCTGATATAAATAAATATAAACACAGGGAGGTGGTAGGTTATAAGTGATAGATGTTGCATTGTGTCCGCTGATTGTGTTCCTGGGCGCTTCACTGCCAGGTGAGTGAATGTACTGCTGTGTGAACAACAAGCCAAGAAATGAGGAAGCAATTGTGGGCCCAAGAAAAGATCTGAGACATCATCTAATCAAATATGATCTGAAGTCTTTTGAAAAGCACTTTGAAGCGACTGTGGCAACGTCGGCTCACAGTTGCAGAGTCCTAGCAAAGGGATTTCAAGGAGTGACCTGAGGTGTTTGCGTGACCATGTTTATGTGCAGGTATCGGGATCCTCCGAATACGCAACATCCCCTTTGTGTTAATGCTCAAAGTTTGTGTGTTGCCGCTTTCATGAAAGATTGAGGGGAAACTGGAGAGGAGGCACACGGAGCGACTTAAGAGAAAGAAAGAGAGGAAAAGAGTGAGGCTGTAGGAAAAGGGGCTGAGGGGGCTTGGGAGAGATGAGAGAAAGATGTTATTTATGTTTGGAGCAGGTTCACTCCGAGTTCACCTTACCATGAGACGTCCCTGGGCGGTGACAACCACACTGCTGCTGATGTGTGTGTCTGTGAGCTCGTGGGTGCGACTGTGCAAGCCCATGCAACTGCTTATGACTCTATAGCCATGCTTGTGTCTTTTACAAACAAATGTGCGCATGGGAGTTTGTGCATATGTGTGTCTGAACTGAGGGTCAACGAGTGAGCGGGAAGAACTTCCAGAGGACAAAGCATGTGGGTCGAACACGCTACATGGGCCACTGTGGGTGTGTTTGTGTGTTTGTGTGTGTGTGTGTGTATACGTGTGTGTGTGTGTCTGTGTACGTGTCAGGGGCCCATTACTAAGGCTGTGGGGCACTAAATCAGCAGTGCTACTGCAGTGGATAAAGCCAATGATACACGGATTACAGCCACACTCAGTCTGCGCTGGCCGCATTTATCCACAGCCAGACAGATAAAGAGACAGTGCGTTTGTGTGTGTGGGCGTGCGTGTGCATATGTGTCTCTGGTTTGAGTGCAAGGCTGCTTCTAGGCTTGTGTCTTCATGTACATCCAACTACGTGTGTGCTCATTGTTGAGGATACATCCGCGTGGCTATGCTCACCCGTGTGTTAGAAATCACGATTCAAGGCACAACACAGACGTCCTCAGATTGAAGTGTGTGTATTTACTCTATTACAGACATATAGACAGGGAGTGAGACTTTTTAGAGCAAAAGTGAACTGCCATCACAAAGCAGGAGCACGTGTGAGCAGTATCTGTGGCCCCGGGGTCGTGTGGACTCTAATCCACCGCCAGCCCGCTCCAATAAACAGCACCTTATCCATGTGTTACTGAGCCCACATTTACCACTTCAGCTCCTGCCACACAGACCCACTGGCACAGCACACATTTTTTATGTTTAAAAAAGAAAAACACTTTTTTAGACAGATTACCAGGGATGAACATTGCAGTTTTCCTGACAAAAGTACACAGGGGACCACACAAAATCAAATGGTATCAAAAAGAATAATCAAATATGACGGTTGGGTGCAAAGTTTTTTTTTTTTTTGTTTTTTTTTAACAATATATTTACTGAGTTTTACATATAAGAAACATACATTCAAACATTTATAAACATACAAACGTTTATGAACACCCCCAACCCACGATCAAACACTCAGGGTAAAGAAAAAGAGGCAGAAATCAAATAACTTAAAATAAGATTAAATAAAATAATTAAAAAAAATACATATATAAAAATATAAGAATGAATGGAAGTAAATAAAGACATAATTATATAATGCAAATAAATTAAATTAAATTCCAATCAATCAAATCAAAAGCCTAGATTAAATAACGTTCTCTTATTCATAATATTAGTTAGTTACAATTAATATTCATCCTATTAGGTGCTGCTATTTTATTCTGTTTCACTCATTAATTTCCACTTGGTCGCTTTCCAAAAATTGCATGAAGGTTTCCCATATTTCCTTGAATTTCGGTTGGGTGCAAAGTTATCGCACATTGTATATATATTGCTAGAATTTTATACAAATTCTAGCAACATATATACAGTGTCCATATCTAAAGTACAAGAACAACCTTGCACCACACATTGCTCCACCCTCCTCCTGCAGCACCAGCCTCATCTTCAGTCCAGCATTGGACCTCCGCTGCTCTAATTACACAGGCTGACCTCCCACAGGTCGCCTGAGTAAAGGCCCCCCGAAGATCAATATTCATTCTTTTAGATCTGTCATCCGCTTTTGACACTATCGACCATGTTCTGTGTCTGCTCTCCCCCTCTCTCTCCTTTATTCATCTATTAACCCCCCCCCCCTCCCTCATATCAGTGCTTGAATTTGGCCGATACTCGCTCGAAAGGAGATAACTGATACTTTTAAATTTTGCATACTGTTACTTTAAACTGTTAAGAGACGGCACAAAGAACATTCTGTAGTTATCTTATCAGGCAAATTTCAATTTCTTCTGCCCGAAAACACCGAAAACATTGTTTTGAGAGGCAATAATGAGAAATCTCTTAAACAGAAAAGCCTCTTGAGCTTACCTCAAAATTCCTGTACATGTAAATGGACGTCCATCATCTTTTTATAGAGACAAGGTAGAGTGTGTGTCTGGTGGGTCAACTTGTGTCTAGAAATAGGACATAAGTACATTGACATACGTTTTTGATCATTTATGATACATGGTGGATCCACAAGAATCTGCTGTTATAGTTTTAATGAAAACACCTTTGTCATTTCTATTAAAACTCTAGTAAATAAACTACGAGTGCAATAATGTTTGTATACACGTTCACACTCTATATTGCTTCCTTTAACAATTTTTATTTCATGAGCCCAACAGCAAAGTTGAACGTTTATTTGACATTTTATACATAAGTGCTGGAAAAAATATTTTAATGGCGCTTTGTTTGGTGTTATGAGGGGTAAGAGGATAAAAGTCTGTTACCCTGAGCTCAATTCGTTCATGTTTCCACCTGTAGTGCATCATTGACTACGTGTGGCCTCACATTCTCCTCAGCAGTGTTATTGTAGATAAGCACCACGTGGCTAATGAACAGAGCGATGGCTTGTTAAAGGTCAGCCTCTTCATTTAGGGGCTCTCCAATGGGCCCGGCCCACTCTACATGGCCAAACGCATCATCATAATAATGCCAAGGACCCACCGTTTTAAAACTCTTGCATCTTTTTTCCCCCCCTCCACTCTCAGTATTGCCTGGCATACTTTACTTTACGTCTCTGATATTCTCCTTCATCTGAATTATGTTGATTTTGCCCGTTTTCTTTCTGAAAGGCTTTTAAAGGTCCTGGCAATTATCCTTTTTTTTTTTTTTTTCTGGAAGTGCTTAGAGAAGGATGCTGTCCATCCCGTGTCTGCTGATGATAGGGAAACATGATTTAACACAATCAGAGATGCAAAGCGAGGCCGGATAAGAGTGCTGATGTGACCGAGTGCCAAGGCCGGCCAAGGTCACGTTCATCTGCATGATTAAGGGAGATGAATTCTGCCCTGACCTCTGTATTGTGCCAGAAGGAAGTTCAAGAGTGTGTGCGAGTGTGTCTGCGGTGTGTGTGTTTATGCATGACCACTTGGCGCACAAGTGGTTTTTTGAAATTTGGAAATTTTATTTAGAATTTATGAGATTTAATTCTGTCAATGTCATAATTTGACATTTTTCTATTTCACCAATTCCTCTGCTCTCCACTTAACTCTTCACTTGATTCCTGGTGGATATTGTTTGTTGAAGAGGGTCTTTCTGTTCATGTTCCTCCTCCTCACCCTCCTCACCCTCCTCCTCCTCCCCCTGGATAGATGGGAGTGGAGTGTTGTCTCCCCGCTCTCTACTGTCCCCTCCTGGAGGGACAAGGCGGCTGGCTTCCACACACTGACACCTGCCCATCACACTCAACCACCCAGAGAACCCCATTCATTACAACCCTGCACTTTTTAAAAATGTAACCCAGTACAGAACTGTGTTGTTTAATGCTGCTTCTTCTGAGACACCTGCTTCATATTTAAAATACTCTCCTGACTTTGTTTCTAGGGTCTGAGTAAAAAAAAACGTTGCCGCGAGAAACCAGAGTTTATGTCGACTTTAATAGGAAGTGGCAAGAAAATGCAGTATGCTAAAATTGTATTGTTTTTTCATTATCAAATTCGAGAGTGAGCAGTACATTTCTTCACGCTGCATATGTGCTATTTTAAGCTACCCGCTTTATTGTCCTTCAAATAATAAAATGTGAGTACAACACTGCAGATATTTGCTAAAAGCATTCATTTAAGGGATAATCTTGTGTGTGCAATCAGCATGGATCGGCAGTGCCACTTTTTATCATCGGTCTGTACAGTAAAGTACACTTCACTGTAAGCTGCACAGCATATGGAGGTTATTTAGAAGCTCAACATTCTGGATCCTTTCCATGCACTTCTTGCCCTAGTCCTTATTTCTTTCCCAGCACCTAGTCCTTGTTTCTGTAAGTGTCCGGTCCAGCCCTGCAGCCAGCCACAGTATGCCAGCTGGCTGGGGGAACAGCCAGAAGCCTTATTTACCCCCCCACCCCTCACCCCCCCCAAAACGACTCCCCCCTATGAATACTAATGTGCCAATGCCACGGTGGAGGAGAAGATGGGAGAGATGGAAAGAGAAATAGAAAGAAAGAGATAGAGTAGTGTGGGGTTTGTGTGTGTGTGTGTGTGTGTGTGTGTGTGTGTGTGTGTGCTTCTGTCTTTGTGGGGACCAGTTTGACTGTTCGACCTAACACAGTGAGGTGTCCTCACCAAAAAAAAAAAATTCAGGATATATTCCTGGCTTTTTCACCTTTATTCCCAGGACAGTTAGCCTGAAATGTTGTGACAGAATAGAGGAAGAACTCGAGCCTCCATCTGTGGTCCTCACATCCTGACATAGGGCTGTTTGAGGGTTAAGACTTGGTTTTAGGGTTATAAATTAGGTTAAGATTAGGGTAAAAGGACTCGGGAATGCATCACAATACAATACTCACATAAGTATATAGTGTGTGTGTGTGTGTGTGTGTGTGTGTGTGTGTGTGTGTGTGTGTGTGTGTGTGTGTGTGTGTGTGTGTGTGTGTGTGTGTGTGTGTGTGTGTGTGTGTGTGTGTGTGTGTGTGTGTGTGTGTGTGTGTGTGTGTGTGTGTGTGTGAGCACCCTACATCAGCCTGCCTTCCCTGTTAACGAGATGCAGGCATCATTTCACGAATGTAAAGGGATCCTTCAGCTTTTCTCACTTAATTAAAATGATGATTAAATTTAATTATATCATTGTTTGTAAAAGAGTAAGGAGGAATATACATATAATATAATTATTTTACTCAATCTTCACCTCTCCTCCCCTACTTTCTTTCCCTCATCAACTCCCAGAGACTTGCACTGGTCTGCCGAGGCCCCAGTGGACACAAAAACGATGGCTGGAGAAGAGGAGGAAGGAGGGGAAAGGGGAGTGATGGAAACAGAGGAGTGAGAGGCCTCCACAGCAGAGGGCCGAGTGTCAATCACCTCCTCAGGTGGGCTGCACACACACACACACACACACACATGCACCATGCACCACCAATATCTAGGGGAATTAAAAATACACATGGCAGAGAGCAGAAACGAGGGAGAGGAGGAGAGGAGACAGTGAGATGGTAAAACAGGGAAATAGGATAAAAAAAAGTATAGGAGAGCAAATGGGACAAAGGGGGTGGGGGGGTGCAGGGAGATGGGTGCGGATGATGCAAAGGTCGCAGGAAAAAAAAAAAGAAGAATTCAAAGAGCGCAAAGTAGATTCACTGAAAGTCATTACCTGCCACAAATTACCTGGGCAGCAAGCTTAAAATAAATAAATAAATAAATCAGTTTGCATCAACAACAGAGGAGAGCGGGAGAAGAGACTGGGGGGGGGGATGCAGACGAAGAGCTGGGGGGAGAGAGGCGGGAGAGAGAGAGGGAGGAGGAGGGGAGGAGGGGAGGAGGGGGAGGGCAGTGGCTGGAGAGGGATGAAAAATCGATGGACAAACAAGTGAGAGGGCGCTTGCAAAGAGGAAGCCAAAGGGGGGAAAAATTAAGCATTTAAAGAAATTCTGTTTTGGTGGTGTGAAGGAGGATGAGAAAAGGAGGGAGCTGGGGAGGAGGGGGGGAGCACAAAAGCGCCTGAGGGGTGGAGAGGGGGGGGGGGGGTGAGTGCGGCGGAGACGGACGGACCACAATGCCCTGCAGCTCGATAGGGTTGAGTGACCACGTCAGGTCCGGAGGCAAAGACACGGGCGAAACCCGATGGCTTTAAGTCAAGAGGATTAGATTCAGGGTCTCTCTCCCTCTCTCTTTAAACCCCTTTCCCCCCCCCCCCCCCTCCACCTCTAACACCCCCCCTGACTCCCCTCTCCTCGTGTCCGTTAGGTGGACGCCGGCCCCCCCGGTGCAGGTCGCCCAATCAGCAAAGAGGAGAACCAAAGTATTACTAATAGTCTGGTTTTTAATGTTTCAAGTGGTAAACCGGAGAGCTGGCCCTTGTGCTCGGCACCAAGGTAAACAGGTCAATAGTATTGATCCTGAATCTAACTCTCTCTCTCTCCTCTCCTTTTCTCTCTCTCTCTCTCTCTCACACACACACACACACACACACACACAAACACACACACACAAACATACAGTTTCTCGGCTCAGGAACATGGAATGCATTAGAAGCGTTCTGCATTGCACCGAAGTTGAGGATGAGGAAGTTGACACCTGCACGCACACACACACACATGGAATTGCACACACCTTGTTTTTATTTTCAATATTAACACATGTAAAACAGCAAAGAAAACATGTTAATACTGAAATCCCACCGGCTTCGACACACTTTAGAGGTATGAAAGAAAACAGGTACACGCAAACACATATCGACTCCCTGGTATCCTCACGTCTAATTTAACTCGGTCTAACCAACGGCAGGAGGAAACATGTGGCAGATGCCGCGGCCTCCACGCGGCAGCTGCACCCAAACACGAGGGCAGAGCACAGTCATTTGAATACAGATTCCCATTGTCCTTCTTATGTCAATAAAACTCAGCAGTGCTAAGGGAACCAGCGTGGTCAGCAACATTATGGGACTAATTAGCATTTTTCTTCTTTCTTCTGCTGGTTGATCTGTTTAAACAAGCCTGGGGGGTCTGCTGTACTTACTGTAATTAAAGCAGAAGAAGAAGCGACTCCTACTTGAGAGGAGGCGCACACATAAAGGTTCCCTCCGCTACCAGGACCTTCCAAACTGTGCAACTCAGCATCCCGGAGTGGGTTTTGTACATTGAAGCACAAGGGGCTGTACAGTAGGTAAAGTTGGCAGGTTAGTGCAGTGGTTAGTGATGTTTTGAACCCGACGGGACTGAGATTTGTTCCTCAACACAGCCGTACCTGTCAGCGTACCTCCCTGAACGATACTTGTTTAACCCCTGTAGCCGCACCAGGAGCTACGCAAAGTTACTGAAGCTGCAACCTCCGCACGGCAACAGCAAAATTCCTCTTGGGCAAAGCAGGAGGAAGATCAGAAATGATAATGAAAGAAAGGAGCTGCAATAAATACACAGTAGCAGTTGTAAAAAAGAAAAGAGAAAGAAAGAAAGAGGACGATACGGTTTCTTTCTTTTTTGTTCTATACTGAGGGGAAAGGAGGTGAGATGAAAAAAAGCATAAAAAGAAATCTGGGAGAAAAGTTGTTGCAGTGATGGGTTTTATCGGCGGATGTGAAATCAAAGCGACAACTCGTCTCCTGTGATGGCGCTGCCGGGTCGGCTCTCTGGCTGTGGGCCATGTGGGGAGCAGCAGTGATCACTGAGGCGTTAAAAGCACAGCGATGACACCGATGTAACGCAGCCACTCGGCTCCAGATTATGACACTTAGCGCCGGATTGGATAACCCTTATTACGGCGTTCATTTCAGCTAACGTGAGGCAAATTATAGGCTGTCACGACACGGACACCACGGCTGTTTAGACAAGTGCTGACACTGAGGAACTGCTGTGGCGTGATTTGTCCTGATGTGATTGATGCAACAGTTCCTCTAATGTGAAGCATCTCTGATCTGAAGGATGTAATTATATGACGAGGTTGTCATTACTTCTAAAAAAGCCGTATTTTTGCAATGAACTGTCCTCAAACTTCGTGTAATTTTCTTTTCTCAAACTCATTAAATAATTTGGAATGTAAGCATGTCCTCCCATTTCCTGCTCTCTCGCATACAGGAGTAAATGACTACGGCTCGATGCTCTCAGGCTTTGCTTCATGCTTGTTGCAGCTCTGTGCCCACGACTTCCACTGCTGTTTCTCCTCATGCACATACATAGATTATCTGTTCAGCTCGCTCCTCACCTTCTCCTTGTATGTGGTGCAAGTAGGGTTGCAAAGAAAGTTTCCGGTAAATTTCCGGAAACTTTCCACGGGAATATTAAGCTCGGGAATTTTGGGAATTTTGAAAAAAAAACAACTATGCAAATTCAACGCTGAGCAATAAAAACATCATGCAAAACTCTATTTTAAAGATGTATGGAATGCAGCACACACTGCATGTTGAATTTCAACCCTCCACTGTGCATTCTTCCATCACGTGCACAGATAATTCCCAGCATCCTTCACTCTACAGCAGGGCTATTGAGGCCTGCTGTAGTGTGCAGGACTAGTCAGGTAAGTTTCCATGATATTACTGGGGAAAATATATTAGCATGCTTATTGAGGATTGTTCATCTGTTCATCTAGCCTATTTCCATTCATTTATCCATCAATTGTAAAATATTTTTCCAGACGATTCCAATTGTTTGGCTAACTATTTATATCTCTGGCATTGCATTAGTGTTTTTTTACAAACTTTTTTCTCATCTTATTCTACAGAACAATGCCATGTGCACTATCTCATGTGTGGAGACAATTCACCCCATCCAATGTAGAAGGAAAGGCTGTGTACATTTGCAAATACTGTGCAAAGACCTATGTTAAGAACTACACAACGATGCAGAAGCATATAGTCAAGTGCCCAAAGTTTCCTCAGGGCTCAAATCAGCCTATGACACAACAAAATGTTTATATTTATGTCTGTATATGACAAGGTAAATACAGTTAGTATAAATTACCCACAACATTTCCAGTTAATTCCCGTTAATTCCCGTTAATTCCCGTTAGTTCCCATGGAAAGTTTCCAACTATGAATATTCCCGGAATTTTGCAACCCTAGGTGCAAGGCATCCGAGCCTGTAGCGAGTCCTAGACTCTGCCGAATCAAATACACAGCAAACTGTAAACTCACTGGACATCAGACATGATCATAGATTTACTCAGTTGTTGCTCAATTCCCTTCAATCACAAATCTTTTGTTTAACTTATTGTATCATGCATGCTGCAGGTAAACTGATTATTAAAAAATAGAAAGTACTTAGTTTACAATGAATATATCTGAGCACAAACATCTCTGAAGGACACACACGTTCATGTGACTTAACAATGCAAATATACAGTGTTCAAGCTTTTTATGTTAATTTTTAGAATATGCACGACCAACAATTTTCCAGTTCAGACATGACGAGAGTCTGGCAATGTGGACTTAATTAAAATAAATAGTTTGAATGGTTTAATCTTTTGTAAATTAAATTACAGTAAAGACAAAGATGTTTCTCCGTTACATAAATCGATGCTTTGTGTTATTATTGTGTTGAATAGTTTCTCACACGGTCTAATTGAGTATTTGTAAATGGCTTGTGACAGAAGTAAAGCAGCAACAATTACATGCTACATGTGTGTGTCTGTGTGTGTTCATGATGAGTCTCAAGCCTGTCATTCAGGGCAGTCCATACAGTATTCAGTGATGTGCAAACACAGTGTGTGTGTGTGTGTGTTTGTGTTGTGACATGTTTGTAAACACGTGTGTGTACATTGTTGTCTGTTTACACATGCTTACATGATGCATGATGTGTATAAGTGTGCAAGATGTGTGTGTGTGTGTGTGTGTGTGTGTGTGTGTGTGTGTGTGTGTGTGTGTGTGTGTGTGTGTGTGTGTGTGTGTGTGTGTGTGTGTGTGTGTAAGCCCCTGGGGAGAAACCCTGTCTTAAGTTGTGTGTGACAGCCAGCCATCCTGCCAGATCAAGACCTGTCAGCCATGCAACCCAACCCCAGCCACATCCCCTCTCCTCCTCCTCCTCCTCCTCGTCTTCTTCCATCCTTCCATTTCTGTCTCTCCATCCCATCCCTCCATCCATGCTGCCGCCTTAAACAAGCAACAGCACTTATCAGCCAGAAAAATAATTGGGAGGTCTGCCGCCTGCAATACGCTGGTCCTCCCCTCCGTCCATCCGGGTCGCTTCAGCAGTGTCAGCTCCCATTAGGGGCGACGCCGGGTGCCAGGGCAAAGTCTAACTATCTCTATCACCGTCTCTCTCTCTCTCCGTCCGTCTTCCTCTCTCCTCTTTTTTTCTCATTCCAAGTCTATCTATGCATTTGCAAGTGTTCCTAAGTTTGATTGTTTGGAAACCCCAACTTTGAGACCCAACAAATACCGTGTTTTATGATTGTTGGCGATACAAACTGTCCAAATCGTGCAAACTACAAATTGGATCTCCCCGGTCACGTGGAGCTTCTCCCTTAAAAGGGTCAACCGAGTGAAGGAGGGGAGGGCGGGGGGGCAACGTGTTCTCCGGAGCTCTTCGGAGCATCAGTACGTTGTCACTGTCATGTCACAAGGCCATCTGAGCGTCTTGTGCAGTCAAGCCGGGGAGACAAAGAGATAGATCCAAAGGGCCCGCGGGAGCTGATGTTGATGTTGATGCTGCACCGCTGCTGTAGCGGATGTGTGGCGGCATGTGTGCGTTGGGTGCTCGACTCGTGTGTGCATGTGTGTGTGTGTGTTTCTCCACTGAGGAGCCATGACAGGGACAGTGGTTTTGGCTGTCATCCCGGGCGCTGCCATGCGATTGGCCGGGGCTGACAGGTCAGCGGAGGGGGTCCGTGTCCGAACGAGCAGAGTGCGGGCGCCTCTGTGTGTTTTGTGTGTGCTGTAGAACAGAGGGAGACACCGGGGTATTACCTCCCAAACGTCACAACCACTGAGCTGAGTCGCTCGGCTTCTCCGTATCTGCCTGACACGCGGTGACCTTACCCTGCCCGGTGGTATTTGGGTGTAATAACCCTTTATTGATACTCAAGGGAAGGGCCCATAATGTAAAAAGCAGCTCCTACACCCTGAAATTAAATCTATTTACCTACAGTACCCGGGGGTAACTGCCGGCATATGACCACCTATAGCTACACAAGAAAGCCCTTAGGCAGTGTGAACTCTGTAACCCTCTATTTATAGTTTTTACTACTCTGGTGCTTCACTGATGTCCTATAGGACCCTTCAGATGGTCATCCAGTGCGTCACGATGAACCCTACACAGTTGACTCTTGCGTAAGCGAGGGGCAGTTACTAAACCTCTGACCCACTTCTGAATACATTACACACCTAACTACTACTCCCACGCACGTGTCCTCCAACGCCAAGATACCATTTTGCCCTTGAGCCACTCTCTCTCTGCTGCTGAGCTCTTTTCTCCCGGTGCAAGTCCGAGCGGCTGCAACTGCCTCCCGCAATGCACGGGGTGACATTGAGAGGCCCCCCCCTCCCCGGGTCTCGGCGGATTTGGGGTATCCATCCGGTTGCCCGCACACAAATAAATAATGCAATGGCCAGCTAATGCAGTGGGCCCTGACGCAGTGGCTGACGTTGCCTGCAGCTACCTTTGGGCTGGAAAATAATTACCATGCAAAAGATGGCGGAGGGGTAGGGGGGGGAAAGGCCCCCCATACATGGTGTAATGGGCTAAAATTGGGTGATACAATACAGCTGCCCTCCACGCTTCGATGCCTCCCTCTCCTGCTCCTTCTTTCTCTCCATCTGTGATACTCACTCTCTCTCTCTCTCTCTCTCACCCCCCCCCCCCGTTTCTCCCCCATGCTCTACACAGTAGCCGGTGCCTAGCCAACCTGTGCTGTCCGCTCCTCTGAGGAGCCCAGTGCCATGAGAGGCTGTTAGTGGCAACCAGCTTGATATTCATGGTTCTGGGGGTTTTCTGCTGACACATTGTCACACTTGTTATTGTGGACACCCACTATCGCAGTTGTGTTGTTACCGTGCTGAAGAGACTCATTAGCAGTCAACATTAGTTGTTGTGCTCTATCCACAGCGAATATCTACTCAGCTTCCTTATGCACAGCTGTGAGAAGTGTTGTGAAGTTGTAACGCACGATGTGACTCTCAGTGCGACCAGGAGCCGACAGTGGGGGGGTTGTGAAGTATATTTCTGGTCAGCCGAGAGGTTGATGTGGTTGTTGAAGTTGATGGTGAAGAAAAGGAACACGGACCCAGTACTTACAAGTATAATAATGTTTATTACACAGAAGTTTCACAGGTCAGGACGAGCTGTAGAACTCGGAGAAATCACCCAGGCCAAATGGTGAAGTCTGACTTCCAGGGGTTGGACACACAGTATATATAGAGAGATTGGTTCCGCCCATCACTTCAGGTAAATGCCGTCCACCATGGGATTTCTGACTAAAGAGGGACATTTTTTGTAGCCGAACATGAAGACACATTGGTCAAGAACATTCCTTCTACACCCATCCATTAGCTAGTCAGAGGTCATTCCCAAAGTCGAGGATCATTTCAAAAAGGAGAGAACTTCTAAGGTAAACATCTGGAGGACTCTCTGAGAATGTCTGAGAGTCCAGAAGGCAGGTATCATAAACGTAAGCCTGTCATTATGTTTTGAACACATACCAAAATGATCTACTCTAACGAATATACGACAGTTTCTTATTGGGCTTTGGCAATGACATTGGCCTCGGTTTACAGTGGAGCAAACAGACGCGTCGGTGTGTTGACTAATCCAGTGCAGGACCAGACATGCTGATCATGAATAGAGGGCTGATCAATGCTCGGCTGTGTACACAGGCCTAAGCGTGTTTACTGAGACACATTTAAACACAGCCTCCCTGCTCTCATCTATCAGCGCAGCGACACGACCAGCGACCACGGCCTCATTTATCTCTGCCCTGGAAACAGACTTTTACCGAACAGTAATTATGATGCACTCTCGCAAATACTATAATAAGGGGAGTACATTCACGCACAGTGCAAACACGTTGAAGCCACCACAGGATGACCGTGATGAAACTTCTGTGTATGTAATTGGAGATGCAAATTTGGTCCTGCTCTTTGTTAATATGAAAAGGTGGCGCCTCGGTGACAAGCTTTGCTTTTCAAAAGGCAAATCTTTGTTGAGAGTTGGGAGAAAAGGGATTCTCTTGCACCATATATGACGGACGGATGGGGAGGATTTTCATAAACTGATGGACCAGAATTATAATTTGTTTTATTTTTTGTTGTATTAATTTTTCCTCAAATAACCACAAGTAGTAAAAGTAAAAAGTATAAATAGCGCCACGCGCAGCTCGGACGGATGTTTTGAACTGAAAAGACGAGTTTGATTGACTGATCATTTATTAAGATGACTTTACTCTTGCACATATGTACATGTTAACTGTTGCCCCCTTTAAAATAAAAATGAAATTGTCAATAACGTGTGAATACTTGAAACTAATCAAACGATTTGATGAGTTTAATTTATAAGAAAATTACTAATTTTTTGGTGAAAGAGTGAAAGAGTCAGTCAATTGTGGTGAATAGATTTGGTTTATCTGATCAGAGACGAAGCTGTTTCGGATGAATCTGGACACAGAATTTGAAAAACAGAAGACCAAAGTGCTGAATTTGAGACTAAACTAAAGAATTGAAATTTGCACTTTTGGACATAAATGTTAATTTAGAACTTTCGCCTTCATCTTTCCTTTGAAAAAAGTCCTCGTGTCCTTCACACTCTTGGTCCAAGGGCAAATCCCGAGCTTGCCAGGATTCTACGGCAGCCATTCCGCGAATCTTGACCCCCCCATCATCTTCCTTATGAATACAGTGGGATAGGGCCCGAGCACCATGGAGACCGCCGGGCATCCTGGGATCCAGGCGCACTGCCTGCCACCAGGTCCCCTTCACTCTAGGGGCCTGTCACTCAAAGCAGGAAACTTCCCTTTGAAGCTCTGTCAACTCTCTGGAGTGTCTCTCTGCCCCCGACCTCAGCCCCCCCTCCACCTACTCCCGATCCCTTCCGGGCTCCTCACCTCCATCCCCCCTTTTTCCTCCCATGTGCTCTGCTCCTCTCCCTCTGTTGCTCCCTCCCTTCCCCTGGTGACCCCCTTTTTGGAAAATCCGCTGTCCACTGTACCCAAAAGTTATCCCCATACCCCCCCCTTATCTCTGTCTCAAGCTATGCAATCCCAAAAATTGGAAACTGGAAAAAAAAAAAAGAGTTGCACGGAAAGAGCTTAGTTTCACTTTTGCAAACCAAATAAGGTTTAAAATGGTCTGGTGTCATGAGAGAGTAACTCTTAAGCCCTGAGACAGACACGCAGGGTGATTCCCGAGGGCTCGCTTGGTTCAGTCGGGACTGACACTGACGGCTCCGGCGTGTGTTTTCCTTTTCCTATAGTCGAGGAAAGAAAAAAAAAAAGCAGAAGCTGCTTTCGCAATTCTGGCACAGGCTGCTTGATAATCGCTGATTAAGACGTAATTTCCACGCAGATCAGGTGCCAGCGACAGAAAACAGTGGCATCTGTCGGTGTTATCAATTAGGGCATTGTTTTGTTTTTTTAACAATATTTTTTATTGAAGTTTCAAGTGCATATCAAACTTTATGACGAATTTACAAACATTTTCATTTATATCCCCTCGTACAGCCACTCATCCACACAAACAAAGAAAAAGAAATCAATAAAATGGACAATGACAACAGACATCAAACTAATGGAGTAAAAAAAAAAAAAAAAAAAAGGCAGGATCATTTTATAACCTGTTATTCAGTCAGTGTTATCCGTTTCATTGGTCAAAAATGACATAAATGATTCCCAAATACAAGCAAACTCCTCCTGTTTACCTTTAACAGTGTATGTCAATCTCTCCAGTCCAAGACAAGTCATCAACTCCTTCTTCCATATTGCCAGTGATGGTGGTTCTACATTTTTCCAATATAGTGCAATCACTCTCCTTGCATGGAGAAGTCCAAAGTCAACCATCTCCGATTGCTTTGTTGTTCTGATGGAGTCTTTGGGGTATATTCCAAGTATGCAGATTGTTGACGTCAAAGGAATGTTACACTTAACCATCCGTGATAAACATCTAACTACATTTTCCCAAAATACCAAAATCTTAGAGCATTCCCATTGGCAGTGAATCAAAGTTCCCTTTTCAGTCAGACTTTTAACACAAACATCCGGGATGTTAGGGGAGATATGGTGGAGTTTTGCAGGGATTATATAAACCCTCATTAACCACTTATACTGAATCAAATTAGGGCATTGTTAGTTTTATAAATCCCCAAAACACAAAAAGTGATGAATTCGACTTATCAGCAGCAGTGCTTACAGTACAGTAGATGCCTGGTGCTGAGGCGTGGGGAGGATGAGCTAAGTGCTGATGGTTAAGAAAACGCTTTGAAGGCACATGTATCACAGAGCGCCGCTCCCCATAGCGGAGCATTAGACTTGCTGATGGCTTGTTTAAGAAGTGATGAAATGCGTATTAGATTTGTTGTGACTCAAACAGCTGTGTTCACACCCCACACTGGCTTGTTAGTGTTGCCGGTGTATTTCAGATAAGTGCTCATTGACTTCCTAGTTACCCGCACTAAATGCCATAATGCGCGTGTGTGTGTGTGTGTGTGACGGGGAGACACAAAACATGTTCTCCTGTGTGCTCATGTGTGCATCCGTGTATCGACAGGATGTGTGCACATGTGATTCCAGTCCATTTGAGGGAGTGCATTAAAGTATATAGAGTGCCGCACCTCTAAAAAGAATTAATTGAAAAAGGCAGAGACAGATAGCTGAAGCCCGCGGCTGCTGAATATGAAGTCTGGGGCTTAAAGAAAAGTCAGGAGGGACAAAGATAAAGGTGGCAGACTCAACAGCTCTCTCTCTCTCCGAGGAGCCTGGAGCCACGGCGCACAATAGAGGTGTTGTTCTCCATTACATCAACGAGCCGGGTCCGACCGATTCATCAGCCTCTGGTGCGACTTTATGATCTAATGTCTGCTCCCAGTGATGTCACCGGCATCTATAATTAATTTGGGGCTCTGCGATTGGACACCCGGGCCATTAGAAAAACGACAAGCATCCATCAACCCGAGTGGATCTATTGGGTAGTGAGTCGCGTGGAACACATAGCCAGGCATTGTGCATTTGACCCTGGGAGTCCATTTGGCTGCACAGCATCCCTCCCTCGCCCTTTCGCTCTCGTGCTCCCGCAACGGCGCCGAGGTGTTGCCCTCTCAGCGGCGACACGTGGCAGCCGGGCCGGCTCATGGCCACAGGGCCTGCTCCTTTGAATAACGGCAGGTTAAGACATAATCATCTTCGGCGACGTGAAGATTCACTTTGACCTCGTCACCTCCCTCTCCTCATTCACGAGCCCTGAGAGAGAGAGAGACAGAGAGAGAGAGGGAGATTGCCGGGAAAGATGGAGACAAAGCTGCAGAAAGAGGAGGAGAGAGAGAGAGACAGCAAATTACAGCATGAACCCGGAGGCCAAAAAGAGACAGAGGGAGCGACGGAGAGTGAGGATAGTTAGTCCTTGTCTTTGATGTTTAACTCTCGTCGACAGTGCAGAGAATGAGAATCATGGTGGAGAACTCCCTCTCTCCGTGGGGTTGCCGCGCTGCAAACCCCAAGGCTGCACCATCATTCTCACATGTTAATGGGCTGCCATTTGCCTCCTAAATCAACCGAGGGCACGAGAACCGAAGTGAGCCGAGCAAAAGACAAATATCCAGTTCATTACGGGGAGCGAGTGGGAAAACATTAAAAAAAAAATGACATCTGTAAAACTTTGCCAGCACAGATATTTTCATGACACAATGTCACATGTGCGACCAGCCATGGGTAGAATTGCAAAAAAAAAAAAAAAACGCACTTACATGTGCTCATACATGCGATGTACGAGGACACACAGTGGGGAGCACCGCGGCAATTGATGAGAAAATTCTTCTCATGTACCCCGTCCCAGTTTTAGACTTCAGATTCTCTCTCTCTCTCTCTCTCTCTCTCTCTCTCTCTCTCCCACTGTCCCTCATGCTCTCTCTATCTCTCATTCTTTCTCTCTCCCTCTCTGGTCCACTAACCCAGTTTAAAAGCAAGCAGCCAGACATCTCCTCCTGCAGTTTGTCTGGGACAGTAGACAGCCCTGTTAGTAGGACTGGGCTCCTAATGAATACATTCTGACAGTGTGGGTGTGGGTGTGTGTGGGTCTGTGCGTGTAAGTGTGTGTGTATTTATGAGTGTAAAGCTCCTAAAACTACATATGGATTGAGTCCTCTGTTCACCCAGAGTCTGTAAACATAGATGTGTCCAAATCACTGCCTCATAAATCCATCCACTTGCATCTGAAATGATTCAAAGAGCCTCATAGTAAGTGAAGTTCACTGGAGACACCAAAGTTGTAGATGATCCCAACACGGAGGAGTATTAGGATTCTCCTGGTCAATGTGTTGAGCTGCTCAAAGTGCTGAACCATTCTCAGAGAGTAGAAGTCTCTCTTCATCCATGAATATACACAGAGCAAGCAGCATTTAGGATTCGAGTGACTGGACTCGGCAATTTGTGTTTTAATTGTCTGCAGGCAGGAGGTCAGTCCACCCAAAAGATCGCTGCCTGCTGGTGTGTAGCTACTGTATGTGGATGATAGCACAGGAAAATGATCTAGGGAGGGAAATACAATAAACTCACACGTACACATGTGATTGGCCAATGATGAGGGACAATTTTTAAGTTAATCGATTTTTCTTAATTGATTCTCTCTGTCTCTGTGGCTTCATCAGCAGTCCGTCAATAAGCCGTGCTCGATCTCTTATCGCATCAGAAACACCTCAATCAAATTGCAGCTGGTCGCTCATACTCTCCATTAGCACCCAACTCCAATTCTGCATACACGCACGCTAACACTCATTATAGTTGTGGGGACACACTTTGCATCTGCAGTCCCTGGCGAGTGGAAATAGACATATGTTAAAAAAATAAAACATAAAAGCACATGAAAAGCAGAAAAACACAAATTACAGGCCCATCAAGCAAAACAAACGAGTAAGAGAGAGAGAGAGAGAATAAATTGTGACATTTACACAGAGAAGAAGAAACAAAAGAACAAACAACAACGACACAGCCGAACCATTACTCCCGGTAATGACACGTTTGAGTGTCCAATAACCACAGTTTTATAGAATTCGAGAGGGATTTTATAGTTGTGGTTTTCCACAGGGAAGGGAAGGCGTTCCAAGTGTGTGCAGCTCAATAAGAAACGGCTGACTGTGCAAAGGTTGACATAATAAATTCCCCTGGCCCTCAACCATCACAAATAAATGCCGGCCTTACTCTTAACTCTAATCTAACCCTAAATCTAACCTCAACCCTAAAACCACATCTGGACCCTGACACGGTCCTTTAAAGTAGTGAGGACCGGCAAAAGTTTGGAACAACAATTTGTCCGAGACACTAAGACGTGTACACACACATGCAAATATGGATGATAAATGAAAAATGTAAATGCAAACACATTTGCACACCTTTGGTATTGTTGAAATCCCTCCGGCTGATCAATATATCTTGTGATCCTACAATAAACTCATTAGTCCTGATTACAGTGAAATGATTAGATCCTGTTTTGACGTAGTGGAAAAACATAACGGAACAAAATTCAACATATGATGTCATCATTTTTAACCCTTTGATACACAACATGGGTCAAAAGTGACCCGATGGAGTTTTAATTGTAAATATCTTTGCAATAAATGTATTTCATCATTCAGAATTCCAGGAATTCCTCAATTAACTTGTTTTTGATCATTACACATTCTTATTTTTATTTGTCCTTATTTACTTTTTTAATAAAAATAATTTTTGTATCACTACCCTTCTAAGGCATTACATGGGTCAAAAATGACCCGTATTCATTTCACATGATATTTCATGCATGGCTGTGCTTCTTTGCTATATCTTTTAAAATCTATTTATTTAATCATTTAATATTACAAAGTATTAATTAAAATATTTTGTTTTTGATTACCACAAATCATTATTTTCATTTTCTCCGTCTTAATTTTTGAACTAAAATGGTTTTTGTATTACTACATCAAGTTTACACACATGGGATCAAAAATGACCCATGTATGCAAGTGTGAATTTGATAGGAACCTTTGATTTGTAAATGTTTGTAGTTAGGAACATGTTTACTGTGGACAACTTTTCACATGCCACACTTGTCAGAACTACTTGTCAGAACTAAACGGGCTGCTTTTGCACATCTGTTTCATGTAAGTCTTATTTTACAATTGTTTTACCTACGAAAATATTTGATATCTTGTGAAAAGATAACTGCACATAACATTTGAACATTAGTCTTCTACTGGTGGGAAAGATAAATATGTCCAATATTATTAGCTAGCTGTTAACATATTCACTTTTAGCTAGCTAATGTTAGCTTATGTAAGCTAGGTAAATTCTAGCTAATGATAGCTAGGTCAACATGATTTAGTTCTGACAAGTACTTTTGACAAGTGTGGCATGTGAAAAGTTATCCACAGTAAACATGTTCCTAATTACAAACATTTACAAATCAAAGGTTCCTATCAAATTCACACTTGCATACATGGGTCATTTTTTACCCATGTGTGTAAACGTGATGAAGTAATACAAAAACTATTTTAGTTCAAAAATTAAGAGAAAATTAAAGTAATGATTTGTGGTAATCAAAAACAAGATATTTTAATGAATACTTTGGAATATTAAATGATTAAATGAATAGATTTTAAAAGATATAGCAAAGAAGCACAGCCATGCATGAAATAACATGTGAAATGAATACGGGTCATTTTTGACCCATGGAAGGGTAGTGATACAAAAATGTTTTTTATTAAAAAAGTAGAAAAGGACAAATGAAAATAAGAATTTGTGATGATCAAAAACAAGTTTATTGAGGAATTCCTGAAATTCTGAATGATGAAATAAATGTATTGCAAAGATATTTACAATTTAAACTCCATCGGGTCATTTTTGACCCATGTGTGTAAACTTGATTTAAAAATACAAAAACTATTTTAGTTCATAAATTATGAAAGATAAAATGAAAATAATGATTTGTGGTAATCAAAAACAAGATATTTAATGAATACTTTGAATATTAAATGATGAAATAATTAGATTTCCAAAAATATAGTAAAGAAACAGTCAGCCGTGCATGAAATAACATTGTAAGTCAATACGGGTCATTTTTGACCCATGTTGTGCCTTAGAGGGGGTTTGCATAGCTTGTGTATCAAAGGGTTAAACTTGTGTATTTTTGTGTTAAATTGCTTAGCTATAGATATAAGATTTATAAAACTGGTTTTGTTTGATGAAGGCTGCATCCGCTTTTTATTGACTTGACATGATTGGGTATCACGACCATGATCATCGCCATCATGTTTTATTCAAATACCAGTTTTTAATCTTCCTCAATGCAACAGCGTCCATTTTGTATACTAATTCAGAAGGTCAATCAATACTTCATTGTATATATTTATTTATTTTATTGCGAATGGAAGACTTCCTCTCCATGAAATTCATATTAAATGTGCTAAATTCAAAGTCAAAAGATAAAAACTGAAAATAATGTATCAATTGTAACTCCAACAACCTTGATGACTTGAAATCTGTGTAAATTAAACATGTGATTGCAATTCCTTTCTGTGCACGCATGTGAAATGTAATGTAAATACATCCTGCAGACACGAGGGCATCCACCCCTCCCTCTCTAGCTCCCACCCTTCTCTCCCTCCCTCCGCCCCTCCCTCCCTCCCTCCCTCACTTCTGACATGTACCAGACAGAGCGTCTTCCCCGGGACGCAGCCCCACCCGTGTCCAGCTCACAGCTCCAGCCAGCATCCACCAGCCCTGTTTTGTCATCATTAAACCTCCCCATGCTCGCCCTGCTTTCCTTAATATATGTCACCTGCATGGGGTTGCCACCGCCGGCAGTGGAGGGGTTAACTCTATTTTGTCCAGGACCTCATGCTTGTGTGTGAATATGCGATATGTGTGTGTGTGTGTGTGTGTGTGTGTGTGTTTGTGTGAATGCACCAGTCCACTTTGAGCACATGTCCACGTGGGCCTGTGTTCCTGTCCGTGCTTGGCTGTTTGTTCACTTGTGTATGTGTGTGTGTCCACGCAGGCAGGACCGTGGTCTGCTCAGTGTGTGTGTGTGTGTGTGTGTGTATGTGTGTGTATGTAAAGGAGAAATTTGCCTGTCCTTGCCTAAGTGAATGGCTAGGATTAAGCTGACAGCCCACCTTAGTGATGGCGAAATAATTGGTTGTTCAGCTCTGTCCTTGTCAGAGCGCTGACAGTTCTGCAGATGTCCTGTGCGGTTCTCCAAAGGTTAGGCTCAGCTGGGGCCGCCATTCATTAATCATTCCGCTCTGACAGTGCACCGAGCAGCCTGCAGCTGCCACCCCGTCCCCCTCAATTTCTGTCACCGCCTTGCACCACCACCACCACCAATACCCCCCCCCCCGCCCGCGCTCCCCATCCCAGGTCTCCCTCCACCCCCGGTTTGCCTGTGTGTATGTATGTGTGTTTGTTTGTGTTCCCCCATCCTACACACAAACAAGTATGCTTAAACATAGATTTGCCTGAAAAGTCAAGGGATGTATACAAGCAACAGCACGGCCCCGGACATGAGTGTGTGAACTGGGCGAGCGCTGAGGCAAGGATGTAAACAAACCAAACAAGCTGAGAGGGAAGTCCTCTGTGCTGGTGATTAAAACTTGCTCTTCTCTTCAGCACTGAACTCTGTAAATGACCAACTCTCCCGTGTGCATGTTGGGAAGCGTGTAAATCCTCTGGTACCACATGTAAACACAAGCACGGCTACATTGCTCATTGCCTTATGTCATTATGGACCGACGCTATCACTGGGCCGCACTGATGTCCCTGCCTGTGACTCGGACACTTTAACAATACTGGACTAACTGTACTTTGCAGAATCCAGTCTCTAGTGTTTATTTACAACGTATTGTACAATCACTCCCTCTGGTACTTATAGTATTTTTTATATCTAATTTCCTATATTTTACTCTTTTATATTTATTCTTGCACAAACACACCACAGACAATTCCTCCGATGTGTAAACCTGCTTGGAAATAAAACCTGTTTCTGATCACACAGTCCAGGACTTAACTAACCAGTACTAACCCTTATGTACTGTTGATCCAGAGATTCATCATGGAAATTGGTGCTGTGAAAGCAAGTCGGCCTATGTATTCTCCAGTGGGACTCCAGCATGAGATGCTGATGTTTTATAAAATATAAATAAGGTACATATGTTTGTTAACGTGCATTTCCAATTTCACACACCCTGCTGAAAATGAGTATTATGATCTGTGCGAGGTCAGACGCACACTCTAAAATTACCTCCCGTGTGCGCTAACAGTTCTGACCGTGTCAGCAACATTGTTCTGACCCCTTTCCCTTGCTCACTATCTAACGACCCTCTCAACCTATTTTGTCCCTCGTTCCAGCCCATTCTCCTCCGCCTCCACAACTCTCTCAGGAGAGGTGTTTCCATCATAGCCTTCGGTGGAGGAAGGGGGGGAGGTGAGTGAGGAGAAAATGAGAAGAAGGCGCAGAGAGGAGGAGATGGTAGTGGAGGTGGTATCCATTGGGCACTAAGTGGTGTTAAGAACTGATATAAATCCTCCATTATGGTTTACCTGCTCCCCATCATTGATTAACAGCTAGCCGGAGACAAGTGGCCATGAGGAAAAACTCACGTGGAGAGAACCATTCTTGTCGCCAAGGTGATGGGCATTGAAAGCCAACTGAAAGTATATTTTAAACATGTAATCGTGGGATTTAATTATTTTCTCTCGCCGTACTTTTTTCACATTACTTCCAGAGGCTTTAGATAATGCAGTGCATGTACAGCAGCCTGGTTATCCGAATGTGGGAGTCCATGAAAGGAAACGCAGAGGTACTTTTAGCAGCTGCGCAGCAGGAGGTCAGATCAATAAATGAAAAAATATACATTGCTACTGCAGCCTCTCTTTTTTAATGTCTATGGAAATGTTAAAGCATCACTAAACATTCCTACAGAACTATGCGTCTCTTCAATGCATGTTTTTGTCTTTCAATACATGCAGGTGTGTGCCCTGAAACTTAAACAGCGGTGGATTCCCATTGGCAACTTACATGTCTATGAATGTGTGGATTTCTGAACTCATATTAAAGTTCACGATGTGTTAACAGCTGTTAAGATACAGTTTGAACAAAGCAGCCAGAGGCATATAGAAGCCTGACCTCTGAAGTGCTACTCAATTACCTACATGTAGCATTGGAGCGTAGCAACGTTGGCTTTGTCACAGTGCAATCCACTAAGTGATGCTAATGGCTGAATATAATATTGTCTATGGTCAACACAAAGCCAATCGCATTGCTGAAATAATAATACATTCCCACTGCTTATTATGAACACCACTGGGATGATTTCATGAGCTGATATTGACCCTCCACCTACACATCTGGCTACTCCTTGAATAGCAATCGTGGTCCTACAACCATGGCGGGCTATGTGCTGACATCAGCACGGAGAGAGAAAGCGCGAGAGAGGGATGGATGCTACACGGAAAGAGGAGGTGGGTGGGGTGCCCCGTTGTGCAACTCAAAGGAAATTCCCTCTCTTAGTCAGTCAAAACAGTATTTGTCCCTGGAGACACAGGCAGCTGCGGCACACGTACGTGCACAACAAAACATATGTAGACATAAATGGTTTTCAGCGCGCTAGAGGAGACTAGGCGACAGGAGAGACCCTAATTTTGATTCCTCCACTCATAAAGTTTCCCATTAATATTCAATAATGATAGTTGCACTGTTGCCCCACTGACTGCGGGTGGGAAGGAGATTCATAGAATTAATATTCTATACATTCTGACCACGCCAATGGGTAATATTCCGGCAATTACACTAATGAACTCTCAGCGTGTGCCGACTCATGTTAACATCGCAGCTTGAGGGTGGACATTCTCTTAAGCTCTAATCTATCTCCCGAGTCCACAATGCTACATCCATCCCTATCAGTCATTGGCTAGCCCGATGTAGTGAAGCACCCCCCCATCCAGGTGCAAGGACATCTAAAACTGGAAGACATATCACCTCTACCATTAATGGGCATGCAAAAATGACGGATTCCCCTGGAATTCAAAAGGAAACATAGCGGGGAGTATCTTTGATTTGCCCCTCAGAGATTACCTATGTATCATAAGTGTATGTAGATCATCCATATCACCCCCACTTCTCCCCTCAGTGACTATAGCGCTGGAACAAGGAGCGCAAAGGGGAGGCACATATAGTAGATGACGAGCTCCAGTCACATGGTAAAGCCCACGGAGGATCTCATCAGCTTCTATGTAGATGTGTATGCTGAGTGAGTGATTGCCCATGGCTGGAAATTGGTGTAGAAGGCATCACAGGGGAATTGGAGGAACGAGTTTTCTCTCTCAATCTCTCTCTGTCCCCCTCTCCTCTCTCTCTCTCTCTCTCTCTCTCTGTTATACACACACAGCGGCAAGAACACACTCACACAGAAGCACACAAGTATACACACTTATTGGAAAACACCCGTCGCAAGACATGCATGCACACACACACACACACACACACACACACACACACACACACACACACGACCTCACACACAAATCTCCCTATATGCACATGCACATGGAGCCAGGATGATTAAGGTCCTATGCAGTGGAGATTCTGAGCGGTGATGTGCCGCTGCTGCCTGTTTTCCCTGCTGAATACAAGCCAGAAGCTCAGTATTCTCCGATGGGGAGGAAACCCGTCATCACAAATGCAAGATCAGGGGTAATTACATTGTAATATGCCACATGAAATATTTCTTGCAGTTGGAATGGGATTCCCTTTGCCTCAAATTTAGCAAAGATATATTCCACTCAGCTCAGCTGCTATTTCTGCCGTCATGTATTTAAATCCGGTCCTCTTATTTTAAGTAGATAGATGTGATTTGCGGTTTATGCTACTCACTCTGCAAATGTTTTACATCTCTGCGACGTTTCCTGTCTCACTGTCATCCCGTCCGACTGGCACCGGAGATCAATCCTGCTACGCTATCGATCAATGCTTCTGATCAGGTGAGATTATAGGTATTGCAGAGATATCAATGCGATGATGGATGAATGATAATGCAAACCATGGCGATCGATCCCGGGGATATTGCTGATAAGACTCCCGCTGTACAGGCCGTGAGAGGCAATTTGCATTTACTGCAGAGCTGTGTATGTTTACCTTTTAGTTATTTATTTACAGGACGGGAGCAAATTAATAAAGTAGAACAAAGAGACACGTCGGTTTGTTTGTATTTACAGAGCACGCGGCACCTTGTGGTTACACAGTATAAAACATCACAACAACATCCCAGCTGATTGTTGTTTTTTTTTTCAAATCCCAGATGAGTTTTGCGTGTTTGATTTGTCAAACCTATGCATCTCTGTAGCCACATATTGTGACCACTGGTCCATCAAGATCCCCCCCGGTGGATTAGGGCGAGGAGGGTGATTTGTTACCCTTTTGGGAAGCTGTCTCGGACTCTCATTTCCCCCTGCTGCATATTCTGCCCCCTCTGCCGCCATCCCCCCACGCCTCCGCCACCCTACCACCATTTTGATGAATAGCCGGCCGCATGAAGGCGAACAGCCGATCTCACCACCAAGGTTACGGTAACCTGGGCCTTGCATCTGGGGGCTACCTGCCTCCAATTAGCACTGCAGAGAGAGGGAGCGAGAGAGGGAAGCGGAGGTCTGGGCTGTGCTAGAGTGGCAGCGGGGGAGAAGGAACCCGGTCCAAGGATCCACCTTTATAGGCTTTAAATCTGCATGGCAATTTCTTGAGACTTGGGCTGGATGGGATTGTGATTACTCCTCCTCCTCCTCCTCCACCACACTCATCCTTCCACCCCCCCTCCATCTGACTCTCCTCCAGCAGGTTGACGTCTCCCTCCCTAGCTTTTGTCACTGATCACCCAGCCCCTATATGCCCTGATTACTGGCTGAGCAGCATTATGGATTGCTCTGAAGGACAGGAGGGACTTATCCCAATGAATCTCTCTGGCGTACGCAGGAGGCTGGATTTCAGAAGTGAGAATATGAATGGATTTATTTGTGTGTTGATTGGACGGATCGCAGATTGGTTTATCATCACATTTTTGAGCGATAATATCTACACAGATATCTGCGGGGATGGAATGGGGCAATTAGTGTAAATGAGCTCTGTAAATGCATGAAGACGTCATTCATAATATATCTATTCTGCTTCATAATGCATGGTAGAAAAAACTTAGAATGCTCACTCAGAGTCGTTTCATAAGAATCTACGTGTACTGTAACAACATTTGAATCCCAGGAGAACACTCAGAAACCAGTTTGCCAATTACTAAGTGCAATCCTCACATTTCTCATGCCCTTCTGTGACCATCTCACCCGACAGCCAGTGAACCCACGCGCTTCTCCACGTCACCCCAACCTACTTTCTTCACAGCCCACCAACTGCAGGCTCCCCTTTTCTCACAGCAACCGAGTCCCCCCCCATACCCACCCACACCCACCCACCCATCCACCCACACCCCTCCCAACAGGTGGCCAACAAATAACCCCAATATTCAAAAAAAATATAATCCATATAAACATTGTAACTCTGACACTATCTCAGGCTCCCTGCTTTTGTGTGCTTTTATATTTGCACACAAAGCCCGAACGCAGCAGTTTTCTTTCTCTTTGTGGGGATGTCGGGTTTTCGTGGCGGCCCCGGCAACACTAGAGAACACTGTCCCCAGCCAGCGATTAGAGCCCGGGGGTACAAGAGGGCCACTTCACCTCCAAGATTAGAATGAAACAAAGACTGGAGTCTTCATATTGTGCCAAGAACGGTACCAGAGAATGGTAGGCCAAAAACAGACGTGCTGGAGAGCTGACTGGGGTGACTTGTCCGAAAGAGAAAAAGAAAAATGTCAATGCCAAATTGTGAAGTGAAGTTTAAGTAAATATCTATACAAAGAGAAAGCAGCCTTTATTTTTTTTTGCTTTGTGCTGAGAGCTTCTATCGACCACGGCTTGTTCAACTTGAGCATACAGCTCACACTGCTACACCTATGGCCTTTGTTACCATCTACCAGTGTTGTAGATTCAAAGCACTCAGCCGGCAGGGTCAAGGCCTGGCTGTGCGGAGAGGTGAAGGCAACATGACCCGCCTCTGCCTGTTCTCCACCACCCGCCACCCACCTCCTCCTGCTCGGCCCCATCCTATTTATTCCTGGATGTCTGTAACTGTATGTGTACGTCTGCATGTCCTGCGTTCCTTTTTTTTCGCTCGCCCTCAAATCTTTTGCTTGCTCAGTCAACAGGCCCTTGGCTGCCCACCACTGGTTGCTAATTGCTGCTGACATTGTTTGGCCTCTCGCTGCTTAGTTTAGGACAAACCCCTCATTCATGTGCTGCGGACAGCTCGTTAGGGCCGACCCCCCCACCTCCTACATCTCTCTCTCTCTCTGTCTGTCTCTCTATCCCTCTCTCTCTCTCCCTCTTTCACTGACCTCCTTAATTAACTGGTAAGGCGCTGCTGGGAAATTTGCACACAAAGGCCTGGTGTCTAGCCTGTTAGCTTCCCACTACCCAAACACCCCCGTCCGCCTCCGCCTCCTCCTCCCTCTCTTCATCGCCGTCCTCCTCAGCCCGCTACTGTCTTCATCCCCAGACCCAAACAGAGGTCATTGTACAGTTGCCGAAAAAAAAACAAAGATAAAGTGATTCAGTACACACACGGCATCCACACACATTCACCGATTCCGTTAATTGTTCTCCTTGTTTGCCGCCCTCCCCTCCTGCTTACTGCTTTCCCCTCTTTTACTTTTCTCTTGGTTGCTTTTCTGTATTGATAGCAGACCTCATTAGAAAGGCTTGTTTGGAAGTGATTCACGAGTGATACAGTCTTTTTTAGTTGTCTCTCTGTTTGCTTTCTTTTCTCCTTCTAGTCTTATTGCCATTCTTCTTCCTGTGTCTTGCCTATTCGTCATGCCCTCGCCCCCCCCACACGCCTCCCTCTCCCTTTCAGGAAGGCCTGCGAGACTTCAGCTGTTTTTGTCGTCCCTGCGGAGGACTCCCCAGGAGCAGTTATCTGGCTGTCGGGACCGAGGGCCCTCTAAGGGGGCCCGCTCAAGAATGCTGGGGGCAAAGAAGTGTAAACAGGTGGAGCCGCTCGATTATATGGGACCCCCTCACACGCTGCGCTCACACACACACTCCACCTCCGACTGTCTCTGTGCGTGTCGCCATCTCTCACGCACAGACGCGCTGTCACACACGCAAACACACTCTTTCTGCGTTCAATGAGAAAGCACAATTTTGTGATTATGAGTTTTGAAAGTTGCCTCTATGTTGTCTGTGCTGTGCAGCTGTTAGATCACAGGGCCTCGAAACAAAATCCCACCACCATCTCCCATGCGTGTGTGTGTGTGTGTGTGTGTGTGTGTGTGTGTGTTTGTGTGTGTGTGTGTGTGTGTGTGTGTGTGTGTGTTTGTGCAACACCAGGATCCATATCATAACCATTCCCTACTGGCTCTTAATTTCTGCTTTCCTCCCTTGCTCTATCTAATCCATCTTTTCTGTCTATCTTCTTCATTTCTCCCTATATCACTTTCCACAAGTCAAATTCATCCCTTGATTTTTTTCTTTTAATAATTATTTTTTTAATAAAATGAACTCACCACAACCAAATTTTCCATTTGTCTCTCTTTCTTATACCTGCAAAATTATGATTTGTGTAAAGGAAACTGTTGCATGTGATTTGTTGACTACAGGTTGAACATTTTACCAACAAGCAAGAAAAGAGAACTATATCTGACCTACTTGGCCACAAATTTGTGTTTGTCCAGAGAGTGTGTATGTGTGTGTGTGTGTGTGTGTGTGTGTGTGTGTGTGTGTGTGTGTGTGTGTGTGTGTGTGTGTGTGTGTGTGGGTGTGCGTGCGTGTGTGTGCAACACCAGGATCCATATCATAGACATTTCCTACTGGCTCTTAATTTCTGCTTTCCACCCTTACTTTGTCTTATCCATCTTTCTTAATTTCTTCCTTTATCACCTTTCACAAGTCAAGTTCATCCCTTGATTTTTTGCTTTTAATAATTTTTTTTTAATAAGATGAACTCACCACAACCAAAGTTTATGTCTATCTCTCTTTCTTATACCTGCAAAATTATGATTTATGTACAGGAAACTGTTGCATGTGATTTGTTGACTACAGGTTGAACATTTTACCAACAAGCAAGAAAAGGGAACTATATCTGACCTACTTGGACACAAATTGTGTTTGTCCAGAGAGTGTGTGTGTGTGTGTGTGTATGCATGGATGTATACGTGTGTGGCGTGCGCTCGCATTTGCCTGCAACGGACTTGTAATGATGGAATCCTTTACGGCAGAGGAGGGGCACAAGGGCAACAGTAAGAGAAAGAAAGAGAGAAACTAACTTCTGTTCGCCTGGGGAGTACTCTGCAGCCCATCTGTTGAAATTGCTCCACATATTGTGACCTAGATAAAGAAAAAAAAAAAACTTCGCTCTTATAGGTAGCGCTGCCTTCGTCTGTGTTTGACACTTGTCTATTCATTTTACTGGTCTAGTTGTCTCGAAATAGAAGACTTTTGCATAATTTTCACCTTTACATATGTATGATTTCAATAAATTTGTATTTAAGGATGATATAAAGATGATCTGGTATCAAACTAAATCAAATTAAAAGTAAAAAAGTATTTCGCTTTTTCTTTTTTTTCTTCAAGGAGCCGCCCTTGCTCTGTCCAAATATTTAATCTAAACATTTCCCAAGGAGAAAAAGACCAACAGTGGAAAAAAGTATTCTGAGGAGATGAATAGTGCTGCAGTCAACCAGTCATCTCCTTGCTAGCCTAGATCGTCCCTCTCCAGTCATTCAGTGTGTTGTCTATTCCTCTCATTCCAAGGACCCTGCCATTGTCAAAAGAAGATGCCCAGGGTTTGTGTAATTGATGGGAGGATGGAGAAGCAGGGGAAAAGGTTAAAAGAGATATCCCTTGTCTGAATAAGAAGGTGGAATTGAATGGGAGAGTGTCTTTGCAGCCTGACCCTGAAGGAGAACCAGGAGGAGGTTCCTGCTCTCTTATGGACCAAGGATGGTAGGTTAAGTGGGGCCATCATGGCCACACATTAACACAAACATGCGCACACACATACTGTAAATGCACACAGAGGCACAAGAAGAAAACACTGGTGAGAGGCTCCCATTGTGCACCTTTCTGACAATATTATGTTTGGGAAAGAAGAACATTAATTTGCCTTCTTTGAAAGGCACTGCACTTCTCAGCCATCTTCAGCCCACTTGAGCTCGAATTGAAGTGGAGTCTCCCCCCCCCCTACTCTCGGCCCTTCCCGCCACCACCCACCCACCATTGTCTCCGCGGCCTCCCCATCTGAGGGCCCCCAAGACCCCATGCACTCTCACCAGGGGCTGCAAGCAAGCTCTCAGGTCCACGAGCGGGTGAAAGAGTTTTACATGTTGTCCCATTTTTCCACCTTCCTTGTTTAACTGTCACAGGTGGAAGATTTTTCAGGTAGAAGTTATTATGAAGAGTGTGGAGCAGAAAGTGAAGAGGACATTAGGGAAGAGTGTAGTAGAGGTCCAGCACATATTTTGTATTCTCGTATCGAAGCCCTGAACTGCACTTTTCTACAACCAGTGATAAATGCAAATACAAAAGTACAATACAAATATAGGAAATTCCATTATGTACAATAAAATTATTATTGTGTCATTTACTATCATTATCTTTAAGAATCCGGGAATATTCTTGTTTTTATTGAATCATACTCTCAAACCTTTTGCTGTCAAAAAAAAAGGTCATTTTCATCTGTACAGCTCAAAATCATAAATAAGAGCTTAATAAGTTGCACATCATAAAATATTCTCTATCCTTAAACCCTAAATTCAGATTAATGCCCAAGACATAGGTGAAAAAAAGGATATGATTTTATGTGGGTTAACTTCCGCTACACTTTTGATAAAGATGAATAACACGGCGTCTCTCCCTTATGAAGATGTCACATAGTTTATGTCGTCCTTTAAACCGATTGCAACAATTAGACTACAAGAGCTGCCCTTGACTCGGAAAGGGTCAGAGGTCACGCGAAGGCCTCATCTCCACGCAGGAAGTACAGAAGACACGCTCATAATCACAGCGTCCTATGCCCCCTTCTCTTTGTCAGCCGCCGCATACCAACATTAAATTTTAAGTGTGAATGTGATTATCGTGTGGCATTCATTTTTAATGGGCTTTGCCTCTATGTGTTTTAGCATGCGGCAAAGCCCGGCAAACGGCTGACTCAGAGCCTTTTCTGCTGATGGCGCATATATTTCGCATATATAGATGCGCTGCTTATTCCTCCTTCTCGCTGAGCCCTCCTCGTCTTGCTCCTTCTGCTGCTCCTTTCCTCCCTCTCTTCCATCTCCACCCCTGTATTATCCAGGTGGCAGGAGGTGGGCCAAGGGGAACGGAGGGTGAGGCTGTGCCCTCAGTGGTCTCACCATCCAACAGGGTCTGTCCAGGGTTCTCAGTATGTGAGGCAGAACATCTCTGTTGTCCTCTGTATGGATGACTCCAGGAAGCAGATCAAGAGCAGAATCTGAATGAACTATTAATGACTTTTATCAATTTACAAGGTCAGCAGCAACGACCAGGGCAGTCTTTGTGAAATATATCTCTCTTAAAAAGTATTCTCTCCTATTTTCTGCTATTCTAATTTGTCAGCATCCATATCTGGGCACACTAAGCTGACCCCAAACTGCCCTTGATTGAATCTGTCAAAGAAAAGATGAAGCCCGACTCGGGAAAGATGTGGGGCCAGTAATGAGTATCCCTCCCTCATATAGAGTAACCAGTCAGACTGTAAAAAGCATGTTACCTATACTCCTACACAGACTTAATAATGCCTGTAGGAGAAAAGAGAAAGAAGAAATAAAGGAGGGGTTCACATGAATCACAGAGGGAGCGATAAGGCCTTGAAATTAAAACAGATATATAGCCGGTCCGGTATGGAAATCAATAACACATTATTAACCGAGAGGCCACCACGGAGAGACAGGTGAGGCTTAAATGCATATATATTCATAATAACAATATTGAGATATTATAAGTAAAAAGGAAAAGGGAAGTAAATACCAAGCCGGCTTTTATTAGCTGCCAGTCTTCCTGCCAATATGTGCCGTGACTCCGCTGTCCAAAACGGTAACTGTCCAACGCCAGATCAAATTAGAGAGACTGACAGGCAATAAGAAATTGGTGAAGTTAAACGCGATTCCCGCAGCCGTGTACCCCGAGCTCTTTAAATATTAGAGCCACGGTGTCACAGGGTACAGCGGAGGAGGGAAACAGAGCTAGGGCAACTCCTGATAAAGTTTTATTAAAGCCATATGCATTTTTTGTCCCCCTTTTGGTCCCCCCCTCCCCTTTTCTCCCCCCCCCGCTGCTCATTCTTTGCACCTAGATTGTGATAAGCCTTGACAATGACACTGGCATCCCAAGGACACACAAACAGCTCACTGTCACTCGGTTCCTCTCTTTGTGTGCCGTGTGTCCACAGAGAAACGCCCGAGCTAACTGCCGTGGCACAGCAAATCTTTAACTCTCACTTACTCTGATATATATATATATCACACGAGAGAGAGTGAATCCAAATTAAATGTTAGAAAACGATCGGAAAAAACAATTCTCTAAAAGAAATTGTGATCACAAAATTTCCATAGAGATAATGTAGATTCATGCAAAGGAGATGAAGGCGGTAAGCCGAGGCAATTGTTCAAATAAATGTTTTTCAACAGATGAGTTGTAAATTTATTCAGGGTGGTGTTTAGGGAAACCGGTAAACTTGCCTTTATTAGTTTAAATAAGGGATAACAGTTTTAAATATTAGTCTACTCAATTAGAAAACCTAAAGTCAATGGGTGTCTGGAAAACACCAGTTAACATAACTTGACAAAGCAATCGAGTTAGTTATCTTAACTTAAGAGAAAGCAGGTTTTCTTGAATGGATAATATAACATTGTTTTAATAGTATCCGGTTTAAACAATAAAACCTCTAATCCTAATCCTGAAATTAATCTAACTTGTGTTTTTATGGCATCAATTGAACCTAATAAACAGGATTATTTTAAATGACATCATCTGTAGTGTCTCCCCTGTTCACTTCCTTTCCCACAAACTTGCTCCATTTGTTTCTGCCTGTTTCCCCCCATCTCTCTCTTTATCTCCCCCCTTTCACTCCCACCTCCCCACCTCATTGCTGTGACTTTTAGCATTGGGCCACACAGGGAGCACTGATGGGCCTTTTTTTTTTTGGTGAGAACCAAGACAGAATCCACTCCACACACCCAGATGCAGCTTGACTGTGCAGTTTGTGTTCAAATGAATAGCTGAGAAAAACTCGTTGGCCTTTCGCCTAATATATATACCAGTTACCCCCCACCCCCACCCCCAACCGCACGACTACTATACTTCCCAGTAGGTCGAACCGTTTCCATTCTATCTTCCGCTCTTTTCCTCTCTCTGTATTTCTCCCTAGCTCTTTGAAGCAACCAGGGGCCCGGTGCCACTGTAAGGCATGCCTTCTTCCTCCCCAAGTTTTGTCTGTGTGTTCTTCAGGCCCATTGAGGGTTCCCCCGACCCCTTTCCCAGTGTACAGCTCCTTTGTAGCCTCCAGAAAGGCCTTCATCTCGCTCTTGTTTTCGTCAAGCCCCTCTTCTCCTCCGCCCCTCCTTTTCTCCTCCTCCTCCCTTCCTCCCTCCCTTCGGAAAAAGACAGGAAGTGAATGCAGATGTCGGACCCACCTGAGCTCATTGCTCATTCTCTCTTTCTCTCTTGTTCTCTCTCCCACGCACTCTCTCCTTCTTGCTTTCTTCATTTTTTTTTTTTCCAGCAGACCCCCACGGCTGGAGCAGTTGCTACATCACACACGGAACACATTGACATACTGAACCTCACAGTGGAGGCTGTCCATCACAATAGCAGCATGCTTGTTTGTTGTCTCTCTCAGTTGCCGTGCCGTCTCAACCTGTACTGCCACAGCATGCAGACGTGTACCAGTCTTTGTTTTCAGTCTGAACCTTCAAGTCCATCTAAGAGGGAGAAATGTATATTTACTTTGGCAGATGAACTCAGTTTATCTGATGTCTTTTCCACGAGAATGCATCTGCTTATAGGTCTTGTTTATTTTTTGGAACTTCTTTTTATTTCCTTTTATCGAATACAGTCATACAGTACATCGTGTTTAACATGAAATTAGGTGCCACGGGTACAAGTCTTAGGTTAATGGGGTTAACTGTCCATGTATGTCTCGGGTGCAAGCCATTATGGTCCAGGTATATCAGAATTAAGTTATTGATTCACATTGTCCACAAACACAGTAAATCTCACATAGCATTACATCAAGACAATATTCTGAGATAGCATGGCCTGCAGATGTCCATTGCTTAAAAGGTGAAACAAAGAGAAAACAAAAGCAATATATATATATATATATATATATATATATATTTTGCTCATATCAGATGGAAGTGTAGAGCAATCGGGACCAGTTGTTTTTCAAAACCTCTGTTTTCAGTTGTAATAGGGCAGTCAAGTATTCCATCCTGTACATATCTTGAATTCTACCCCTCCATTATAGGTCATGTTTAAATACGTCTTCTCTGTTTTATATCTGTTTGATACAAACATTATGCAGAGCAATCACACAGTTAAGACTAAACCCTTATTCAGTGCTAGTCTACAGGTGCTGATTAAATCTAAGGAGAGAAGATGCCAACAGCAGGAGGATTACTGGAGGGCAAGAGAAACAGAAACAAGCCAGGATAATTCCCTGTTGAGTTGGCTCTGCACTGCAAACACCGGGCCTCCTCCTCACACACCAGCCCAGTGTGTGTGTGTGTGTGTGTTTATGTGAACTCGGGGACACATCCACTGCCTTGGCACCACCCGCAATCCTTGGCATCTTCCTGGGGAGAGTACAGGACAGTACCAGCGCTGCCCCAGGGATCAGGGCAAGAGGGCAGGCTGCCCGGTGCAGACACATGACGGGCATCTGGCCCCTGTCACAGCGCCCGCTGCCCTGGCAGGGCGCGGGACGGAAGGTGGGGGAGGCACTGGCACAGGGCGCCGCCAACTGGTGAAGTTGGCACGGGTGGCACGTAGCATTCTTTCACATGCCATTGTGGCATTCAGACCAGGGCCATTTTCTGGCAGGGGCCCCTGGTCGTGCTTATGTTGTTGTTGCAGGCGGTCCCCGGGTCCCCAAACCGCAAATGAGCCTGGAATTTGGTGGGCCGTCTTTTGGGGATGTGTTGCCATGACTTCTAATGGAGTACAGGAGGGTCAACAAGACTTTTTGTGATACAGAGATTTAATTGAAGGGCAAAGTCAACAGAATTCCACCGTTAACGGCCACCATCCCTTCCCACTGACATTAGGTATGAGTCATATGATTGTCTGTTTTGAGGCTTAAATGAATTATAGGTCCGCCGTACTTCTACTTCTACACTAATCATTGTTTCTCTAATAATAATAATGCTGAAAAGTGTTATTCCTATTGTTTTCTTGTTGTTATGACTGATAATTTGACTCTGAATCACTGCATGTTTGTGCCTCCTTCCACCACAACACTCGAGCCATCCCACGAGGCATCGCTGGTGTAACAGTAAGTAGTGAGCTGCCTGGGATGTAAAATAAATAAAGGCGGCGGACAGCACGATGGGGTGGGGGGTTGCAGAGTGCCAAGGGTGGGTGTGGGGGAGAGAGAGAGAGAGAGGAAAGAGGGTGTTTATGAAAGACAGAAAAGGAGGAAAGAAAGATTGTGTACATTTGTGTGTGTGTATGTTTGAGTGTGTGTTTGTGTACACTTGTGTGTCAGTAAGAGAGAGAGAGAGAGAGAGTGAGAAAAGGCAAAAGATGGAGACAGAGAGGGAGTGTGTGCGATGTGTGTGTGTGTATGTAAGTGCAAGCGTGTGCACCGGTACAGAGATGGATCACCAGCGCTTGTATCTTCTCCGCGGCCGTGCCTAGCAGCATGTCAGCGGCAGCCTCCATTTACATTAGGGAGATTTAAGCTGTCTCAGGCGATGGTGACAAGTCAAGGTGTTTCACTTTAATTACACCGGGCAAGGTCACCCCCTAGCTGGCTCGCCCTCACCGAGGAGAGGGAGGAGGAGGAGGACGACTACAAGGAAGTGATGGTGGTGGTGGTGGTGTGTGTGTGTGTGGGGGGTGGGGGTGCTGGGTGAGCTCACGCCTGTATTTACATTCTCATTTTCAGCCCCGCCCCAACCTACCATCCTTTAATACATCGCCACTGACACGTCGTATGCACTACACACACACACACACTGGAGACACACAACAAAAAAGCGTAAGCCACAGATTCAAAGAGAGAAAAAATTGTGAAGCTATTATACATCAGACAACACACACACACACAATGGACAAACAATAAATTGAAAACGCTCACAAACAGATCACACACGTACACAAACAGCCTCACACTCCCCGAGCATGCCCGTTTGTTCCGAATAATCCCTAGTGACAAAATAAACGCCACAGTGTATGAGGTTATAGCCTTAATGGGCCATACGCCATTGAGGTGACATAGTGTATTACACACCCTTAATATGACACCTATTGCCTACTGCGCTTTTAGCCAGGTCTGTCTGCCTTCTTTCCCCCTCTACCTCTCCACTTTAGCCTGTCTGTCCTGGGGCCATGGTGTTGTACAGTGGAACTGACAGATTGGGAGTTCACACAGTGCCTTTATGGTCTGAGTTAACACTGTCCTGAGAGGCCCACAGAGGCAGTAAAGGGGGGGGGGAGAATCACAGACAGGCAGCGCAAAAACCCGCTGTTTGGTGTTTTGCTCGGTTTCTGTCTGTTGCGTTTTGTCCCCCTGGTAGAGTTCTCTAAATGTCCCGGTGAAAACGTAAATGCAGCAATTTGAAAAGCTTTGAATGAACGTTTTACAGAGAGAAGTAGTGACAGACTCTCTGACCTTAAAAGGTCACATGCTGCAGAACAGTCATTCCAAAATGTTCTGAAGAAAATACATCAATGTAGAGTAAAATTACTCCTAACCCTGTATCTGGCTACATGTACTTTACTTACTTATGTGACAGGACTCAGAACTCTTTTTCTCTTTTTCATACTTGACAAGTAAATAAATCCAGTTTTTAGTCATCAAGGCCATTAATGTAAGAGGTAATACTGTAGAACTTATCTTTACTCCAAAAGGTTCTTGGCAACCCAAAATCACACACTGTATTTGTCACAAATAATTTAAAACAGATAAATAAATAATTTAGTGCGTTTCCATTGGTAAAGTCAGTTAAAGAAAATATATATATACTGCGTAAGACCAAGTTTAGGGCATAGGAGTAAATGTTTAGGAAGTAAAAGATGGCAAATCCTAATAAACCTCTGTGTAACTTTAATTGTAATAAGCATTTTATGGAATAATAATCATGTGTTGTATATTTCGTACAGTTTTGTGCAAAGAAGTTCAATAAAAGAAGGAACTGACTGTACAAGTCGGATCTCCTCTGACTCCATCTCCATCTGACTTAGTTCTATTTGTTTGTTTAGTTCCTGAGTCTTGGGGTCCGGACAGCAAGGGGCCTCAACTCTTATGGTTTTCAACACAGACTTTGGAAATGCCAAGAACGCACAACCAGTGGATCTCAGACAGAATCCTGACTCACAGGCGGATAAAAGTATAAGTACATGGGCCCTGCCCTTGTCTGGCCTTGAAAGTAATTTAAAGAATTTTGAAATCAATCCTGAAATAAATGGGCAGCCGATGCAAGAAAGCTAGAACAGGGCTGGTATGAACTTTTTTGGGACGGAGTTGGGAGCGGAGCTGAAAGCAGAGGATTGATTTCTGACTGAGACAGATATATAGAAACTTACAGGAGTCGTGGCGGCAGGAAATAAAAAGCCAGGATGAGTTTCTCCAGATCTGTGGCTCAAGTAAAATACTAAAAAGGCTTTTCCTGTATTTCTCAAATGATGAAAAGATGACTGAACAACTTTCTTTAAAAAAAAAAAAAAAAAATATGAAAAGGTTAAATTAGATAATTCAAATAGTAAATAAGTCAACTACACAGCTGTGCAATTCAATGGACTTGTTTTTCACGATTTGTATAAATTACCAAAAGAACAGATTGCCATGTTATGCCAATTTTAATAGGATTTACAGAATAAACAATAATGTATAGAAAGCACGCCCTGTAAGCCTCTGACTGTACGGGCGCACATGCTCTTAACCCTCCACTCATTTGCGTGCGTTTTTTTTTTTCTTCCACACAGACTTGATTTCAGGCTGTCAGTTAAAAGCTGCCTTACCTTTCTTATCAGCATCACAGCTTTAGCCGTGAAAACTGCAGTCATTTAGAGAAAAATAGAAGGAGCAGGAGGGTGGGAGTGAATGAGAGAAAGGGGAAAAAAGAAGAGAGGGGGAGACAGGGGAGGGAGAGGGAGAGAAAAAGAAGGAAGTGCCTTCAGGGGAAGTTATTAAAGAAGGTGCAAGCTGGCTGGCTTGGCAGCAGTTCAAAGGGGGTGGATCCCCATTGCCTCCCTGCACCCAAATGGCAGTTGCTGGCACCACCACTAAACACACAATGCCTTGTGGCAAAACTGTGTCTTTCATTGACAGATGAGTGGGGAGAGGCAAGGCAAGGAACGAGGGAGGAGGGAACACAAAATGCTGCTATTCGCTCCCTTTTTCTGAGGTGGAAAAAAAAGACTTAACCTGAAAGAGGTGTTAGCCCCCGAAACCAGGAGTGAAAGGCTGAGCTCGGCGCGCACACACAGACACACAAAGGAGATGTGGTCGTAGCCACTGGTGCGAGCCCGGGTGTGGGAAGGTGTGGAAAATTACAAGGGAACAGTCGTTTTCTTTTTTGTCAATTACCGCTGGCGTTAGGCGCAAAGAATCAGAAATACTTATAATGATAATAAAGGGAAAGGCAGCGGCTCAGAGTCTAAACAAGTTTCATGTTTGCAGTGATTTACTTTAGCTCGGTTTTGGCAACTTGCACTGATCCAGGGAGATGCAACGATGCTGGAATGAAGTGAAAAAGGGAAAACATCCAATTTGATGAACACATGTAAAAAACATAAATTCAAATATTTCTTCCTTTGCTTCCTCTGCAGGTTTGACGGCGCACTTCCTCGCAGGCACAAGGTTAACAGATTTTATTGGATACAGGCTCCTGAGCTTCAGTCAATACTGCTAATCAATAGTTATCATTAATAAATTTCAAAGGATTTATTTTATTCACCTAAATGTAAAACAGGCAGCGGGAGCATGCTGCTAATGCTCATCAGATTGTGAATATGATTTACAGAAGCAACACGGGAGTTTCTTCTTAGTGCTGGTAAATACTTCTTACTGTAAGAAGCTGTACTGCACATGCATGATCTTCTTCTCCGTGTAACACACAATATAACACGCCTGCATCCGTGTCTCTCTCTCGCATGACCCCACACACTCACACTATCAGCACATACAGATTTATGCATACATATATAATGAACAGCCTATACGGCGGCCCTGACCCCTGCAGGTCTCGAGCAAGGCCAGAGAGATACATCTGAAAAGTCTAAACTCTGAAAGGCATTAATAAAAACCTGTCCCATCAACGGGTGGTGGGATTGGGTGGATACATGGAGGGATATGAACGGAGGTGTAGAGAAGGAGTCTAGTAACGTGCAAAAAATCAGATAGTTTCACATATTGAGAGATAATAGTATATGTGTCGAGAGCAGCAAAATTGGAGTGACAGTTTATGTTTCTAGTGATTGGTAATTCAAGAGAGTGCTAAAGAGTTCTTGCTTAAACCATTGTCAGTCAAGGATTATACTTGTTAGCCTGCATTGTGCATAACCTCATTGTAAACTTTGTAAAATTGCAAAGCAGAAAAATGAATGTTCAGACTTAAAAATAATGTGTTTGCATGTACATAGCTGATTGCACAAACTTTCAATAAGAAGGTTTATGGGTGCAACATAAAAATTGGATGGGAATAACATTTTATACTTTATACTTTTTACTGATTATTCTACATATGCTGTTAAATTACATTTAGCAAAGCATGTGCAATACTCAATATAGAAAGATGGGAAAGTTGGACCCCAGCCAAAATGAGGAGTAAAACAGCTCAAAACTCAGAGGTCTTTTAATATTTAGTTAATGGTCGAACAATTATTTAGACTTTTTGAAAAAATGTCAACATTACAGTAGTAACGTAACACAGCCACTTTCTGCAAAATCAGAAGACAGCTGTGTTGGTGGTGTCACTGAATATACAACCCACATAAAGCTTCAGTGTTGGGATCATCCCATCAACACGGCCTGGTCGCCAGTGTCTCCATCCATTTCTGTTTATTAGCTTGATTTAGTGACGCTTCAGAGCGGCAGCAACACATCAAGCTGACAGTGGATTTTGAGAGTTCCCTCTGCTGGACCACATGGCAAACTACCCTAAACTGTCTCCGGCACTCAAAGTTTGAATATTAACATCATTACAGTTCGGACATTTTTACTTTCTTCCCACATTGGAATGAAAGTTGAAATTAAAAGGAGACAGAACTAGACCCCGATGTGTAACAATAATAATATAACACTGCTCCTTCTGTCTCCTTGTGGGTTATAAGTCACGTACTGACGGTGGTGTTGTGTCTCTGGTAAGTGCAAAGACAAATACTGGAGTAGACAATAACATCGGGTTATAATGCAACACAACACAATGCTACACCATCTGCTGTCCTGATGGAAATTCTTGTTTGCGGGGTTTTAAGGTAGCACAGTAAACATCATGAGCGTCATGCAGAAAAACATATATGACAGAGGGAAACAAACAACCAATTCCTCGCAGGATAATGGTTTCCACACTTTGGTTTACTGTGATCTATTCTTATTCAATATGTCTGGACAATATCTGAGTCCTGAATCTGGGAAAACTGAACTAGGCCAACACAATGGCGCACGGATTGTGCCCCGTGAGTGTGTGTGTGTGTACACATCCTCTCCCTGTCTGTGTGAAACGGAGACAGTTGTCAAGCCATGGCCAACTCAGTCACGCCGCCACTGAGCTCCGAACAATGACCTGAATGTAATGACAGATGACACATAGGGTGTGTGGATGCAGCACAGGACAGAAAACCCAAACTCCATCTGTTACTCCGCCATATTAGAGGAAGATGGACTTAGAAAAAAAGAAAAGAAAGGAGAAAAGAAACGCGGAACAACGTGCGAGTCTGCAGGGACACATGCGGCTCGTTCCATTTCAATTGAAGACGCATTTTTTCAAATGATTGAGAGTTTAATGTTAGAACGACATAATTCATTACATGCTCTCGTGTAGGCTGAAAAAAAATTGTTAGATGTCGGCTACAAATCAACCAACTACATTAATTCTACATTACAAGCCTGTGAAATAACAATAAAGCAGAGTTTCTAATGTATAGTTCATTATTCAATTTATTGAAAAATCTGCAATAGTTTTGTTAACAGATACATTTCAAGTCATTTTTAATCAGAATTGCCATAAATTAATATATCTTCTGATTATATGGAATTCTGCTAAATGTAATTGTCTTCTGAAACAAAATTTACCAATAAATATTTATTTAGCACTTTTATGTGAAAGAAAAGAAGATAAATTACAAAGTTTTTATAAGAAATAATGGAAATTAAACAATTTTTTTAACCTTTGCTTTATGACTCGGACAAAGAAGGCCACCTGAAGATGTCGCCTTGGATTGTGTTTCTCCATTTTGAGCATTTTACATTTTCTACCATGCTAAAGACATAAGGACTGATTCATAAGAGTGTGTGTTTGTGTGTAGTTGCGTACTTTGCGTTGGTACTTGTAGTGACAGAGGGATTTCAGCCAAAACGACCTGAGAAGCTTTTTCCCAGTGAACGCAGCTGCCAGGGGAGGAGGGGTGGGGGGGTGAAGTGAGGGGAACAGTGGCTGTTTTAAATGTATTTTTCACAACACTTTCTCAATTAAAGGCCCTTTTTACACATAGCACTCTCCTAATAACATAATGGCCAGTAGAATGTCATTGAGTGGTGTAATGTACCTAAATCCTTCAGCAGCATTTTTAATGCTTTCATAATTGGAGCCCACTTTGGAACATAGTGGCACACGAGAGCCAGCGGTGGAACGGCAAAGAGAAATGATTTGTAAAGATGTCCCGGCAGGAAATAATAACCAGGCTTGGTGCTAATGTAGGGCTCTTTGCGAAAGGGGAAGATAAAAAAAAATAAAAAAAATACACGTGTTGCTAATTGAGTTTGCCGGAAAAAAAGACATTTAAAACTCATCATTTCATTTCGCAGTGCTTTTTGTGGCACATTGTATTTAGAAAAGGGAAAGGGGAACACTGGTGGTGTTTCACATCCATTTGGAGGTTAATGGTCAAGTTTCAAGCTTTTAAATGTTCTATAAAAAAAGAAAACTACGCCGAAAGCATTTACTTTAATTAATTGCAAAGTGTGAACTCTTGTCATTCAAAACCTATGGGAAAACTGTCTGTTTATGCAAGACAAATTCCACTTTTAATCACTTTTGGTTGCAATCAGAGTAATATGACAATTTTGCCAAAACATGTTGCCTGTATTTAAAAGATATTATAGAATAATCAACACATTTCACAGCTAAATGAGTAGAAGTGCAGCTAAATTTACCTTCTGCTTGAAGTTCTGCAGTAGAATCCGGCCCCTTCAGTCTAATTTCTTTCTCCTTCTTTGTTTCCCCCAAGAAAAACCTGTTTTGATGGACTGCCTCTAATTTGTGAGTCAATCCTTAGACTATACATTGCCCGACACCACAATGACCCCTAGCCCTGTCTGAACACAGGCCTTAATGACACATGGTTGGTGGGCACACGCCGTGGTTGGAGGACACCGCAGGCTCTGGCCGGGGCAGCGAGAGGACACTAGGCTCCAGGATTGAGTGGACTCCACACAGACATTAGTACCCCTTGCTTCCGGGTTGTAGTGCATCAATGTCAGTGGGTAAAAACAGGTCCTCTGTCTTTAAAACCACACCCTGGGGGCCAAGAAAAGCACCTGCAGACCACTTATCTATCAAAAGATAATGGCCAAAGTCGAATCAGTCTTTCTCTGAAAGCACTCAGCTGTTGCGCTGCGTTGTGGCAAGTCGTACAAATTAGCCGAGGCCCCGGTTGCTCTCAGATAAGCTATTGTCCTGAAACACAACTACATCCGTTTTAGCGTCCCCTGCTTCATCCACACGAGAAATGGGAGGTCTCCGGCAAAAGTCTCCCCTCCATAAAAATGAAATGAGGAAAAAGAGAGCTCGGGGTGAGGGAGCAGGGAAATCATTTACGCTAGCGTGATGAAGTGTCCGTTTCTCCTGGCAACAAACAGCTTAGCAGGTGCGGTAAGAGTAGCGAGTTGTCCTATAATCGTAAAAGCTTTTTTGATCATTTAACCTGCACATCCGATCAATCAATGGGGGAAGCAGCCGTACAAGCACACGACACAGTACACACAAGCAAGTATATTACACAAAAAGGTTAATAGCTCAGAGAGAAACTGGGGAAGGTCAAGAAATAAGTGGAGAAGATGTATCGTATAGGTATTTGCAGCGAGGATCCACAGTGACCAGGGCTCGATATACAGTGATATATCCTTCTGTGGGACGTCAGTGAGAGTAATTGTATTTTAAGATGTAAATTCTTTGACACCTCCTTGTGTGTGTGTGTGTGTGTGTGTGTGTGATGAAGACACATTTAGAATGACTTCTCCTGCACCGGCATTTGATTTTGTTTTGCTGCAGACCACTGATGATCCCTGGACCCTTAAATCAAGGTTTTCTAAGGATGATTCACATTACATTTCATTTAGCTGATGCTTTTATCCAAAGCGACTTACAATAAGTGCATTCAACCCCAAGGGGATAACCAAGAACAATAAGTATCAAGAAAGTACAATTTCTTCAAAAATAAAGCAAAACTACAAAATGCTATAAGTAAGCCATTTAAGTACTACTAAATTGTTAGTTTCAAAAATTGTAAGTAATTTTTTTTTTTTTTTTAATTTTATTTTTATTCAAGGTATAGTCTGAAGAGGTGTGTTTTTAGTTTGTGGCGGAAGATGAGTAAACTTTCTGATGTCTGGATGTTGATTGGGAGCTCATTACACCATTTAGGAGCCAGAGCAGCAAACAGTCGTGATTTGATGAGTGTTTAGCTCGCAGTGAAGGAGCAACGAGCCGATTGGCCGAAGCAGAGCGCAGTGAACGGGCTGGGGTGTAAAGTTTGACCATGTCCTGGATGTAGACTGGACCGGATCCTTTCACAGCACGGTACGCAAATACCAATGTTTTCACTCAAAGCAGCGGATTGACACCATCGTTAAATGCACATAGAAGGAGGAGGAAGAGGAGCAGGAAGAGTTTTGACAGATGAGCCCTGATGGCGCTGGGAATGGCACAGAACCTCACCAGCTGGTAGTGGACAAGGCGCCAAATGTCCATCCTGGCTGGCAGCTTGCTCTAACATGCCAGTCGAGACCTGTGAGGGCTCAGCTCACGACCAGTGCCATGCCAGAGGGGATCAGATGCCAAACCTTCACAGTCAGGCTCTCAGATGGAGCAAGTGAGGCATTTAATCTGAGGAGAATGAACTAAAAGTAATTCGGGATCTAACTGGAAATAATAGGAAGGGATGGAATGGAAATGGAACTAATATGAATGACATGAAAAGCAATTTGGCCCGCTTTGAAGATTAGAGTGAAAAACGATTACCCGGTAAAACCTGTAAATGTTATGAATTTGGTAAAATATTGGGAATTTAAAGCTTATATCCATTTTGAGTATTTCCTCACTGCTGTAGTCAGATAAAAAAGACGCTCAAGTTCATCAACAATGAGAAAAATATTCATATTTGTGCGATTCCAGTTTCTGAAGAGAATCTTGCTGAATCTCTCTGTTCTTTATTATTTAAATATTCAAATTCTAAAATAAATATCTGACTTGAGTAAATGCCAGACAATGTTTAAATCAGTGTGCCTGCTGCATCATGGTGTTAGTGCAGACGTGTCATCAATCAAAACATAGAACAGAGAACAATTATCATACAGAGAACATGTTCAACAGTTTTGGAACTTGCAGGTTCCTTTGCTTTCACCCTCAGTCCAGCTCATCCACAGGGTTTAATTCTGGAAACTGTTTATACTTCGTTACCCATCATCCTCCTCTGCCTCCGTCATAATTACTACGGCAGTGAGAGCCATAAAAATGATGGTTCGTTGTGAGCTGGGGGCAGTCCTGGTAATTATAATATAAGATTACGGGTTAATCTTAATTAGTGTTAATTAGTTTTAATTAGACAACAACAAATGTGATCAAAATTAATTTAACTACAATGTACACTGTGTACAGGGAGTCAGGTTAGAAAGTAACAAAAAACAAATCAGGGAGAATTAGTTAAATGTCCTAATATGTAAATGTAACTAGTAAGTTCTAATTACAGAGATCTTAATGACTTCAGATATTTGTAACCTCCACATGAGACTTGCTCAGGATCTCCAGACGCTCTGCAAACAACCCCCCCGCTGGAACCCGCTGACAGAGACTCCAGCTGAACTCCAGCTCCGCGTGGGAAAGACAGAAAGATCAAGAATATCGAGGCGGGATGGAGAACAGCGGTTGGGAAAAAAGAGACAGAAAAAGAGAATGGGAGATGCCGAGACTTGTCAGTCATGGCAATGAACAGTGACAAGCCAACTCTGTGGATAATGTTTCTGTCACTGAGCGCTCTAATCACAGTGTTCTTAGTCAAAACCAATCCGCTCGTGTCTGTACACTGGCAAAGTGTTTATAGCAAACAGCTGAAGGAGGCGTACAAAGAGAGGGTGTCAAGGCAGGACGACCCACTCACATCTCCACCAGTGTCACCCGCTGTGAGCCGCACATGGGGTAGACGACGCACGGGGGGGGAAAGACGCAGAGAGACAGAATGAGCGAGAGAGAGAGAGAGTGGAGGTAGAGAGTGCATACCGAAAATACCAAAAGTAACAGAAAGAAAGAATGAAAGAGACGGCGGTTGTAAACACAGCCCGAGCAGGTAGTGCCTGTCAGAACACATTGCCATCCTCTAATTGGGTCATTTCTGATACCCCCCCGCCGCACGGTGCCAGCGTATTGATGGGTTGGTGTCAGCGTGCCAGGAGCCTGCGAGGCCTCACTGGCACCGAATCAAAGCCGCCAACAAACGCTGCCCGCAGACAATCTGGCAAACCCGAGCACACACAGGCGCAAGAACATCCAGGAACATGGCCCCACAGCTCCCGCCTGTACCACCGGGGCGTAATTGGTACATGGGCATTCCGGAGCATTTTCAAAGGAGGGAACTTAATCCACATGTGTACTATGAAATTGGCTATTTTGTACCCAGCTCCCCCTCCACCACAACCCGTGTTCCTCTCTTGCTCTATTTCTCACCCTCCCCCAGTTTGCAACCCCACCACAGATTTAGCAATCGGGAATGTGTATCTTGTTTTCTCTCGCACACCCTCTCCGTCAACTCTCCGCTGCCACTCCATCGTTCTCCCCTGGAATTGCCCCGGGTTTGACCACACGGCGTCTCGGGCTGTGAAGGCGGACAAGGATGCCTAATCTGTGCTCGGTGCTTAGCTTGACAAGATTTCCCTGGTTTTGAGTTTGTTTGTGGCCGTGTCTGCGCCTGTGTGTGCGCCCGTCGCCACGAGAGCCGAAAAACAAATTCAATTTGTCCGTCACGTGCTCGCACATAAAGCTGCAGAGTTTGGTTTAAGGGTGTGGGCTGTGGATTGACGCTTACAGTAGGATGTGGGTGAGCCGAAAGTAAGCGCATCCTACTCCTCTACTTAGACTCTGGATCTTGAGATCTGAAGCAGTAACATCCTCTCATGTGTTCCTTGTGTTCTGTACATTCCTGCGTTGAAAAAAACACTGTCGCATTCCCTCTCCCTTTGTGTGGCGGAGTGTGCCTTCCAGCCAGCCTGGCACCGACTGGCACACGGAGTGAACCAACTCCAGCTGCTTTCTGACCGAGGGGAACTTGTTTAATTAACCACGCTCTGGTTCCAATGAAAGGGTTGGTTTGGCCCCCAGCTGTTGACCAGTCTGTGGCACCCCGGGGCCCCGGTGGGGACTGGCACATCACCCCTGGTCCGGTCCGATCCACGTTTCCCTGACAAAGATGGACTCTGCCTGTCATGCCAGGATGTATCACGCCTGAGCCCTCCTTCATAAATTAAACATGAGATCTGGAGGAGTTCTTTAAAAAAGGAAAAAGACCCAGAGGATGTTTCTCTGCTCAGATTCACCCACGCTGTTTTTCTTTCCTTTTTTTTTTTTTCCTTCCCTATGACTCGGACTCACTCAGACATAGAAAAAGGGAAGAATGGGGAGAAGGTATAAACAGGTGCAGAGGTGAATTAGAAAACAGTGCCCTCAAAGAGTTTCTCAAGTGAGTGTTTGTGAGTACTTTTGTGTGGGCAATCCATGGTGGCCTGAAAGAGCTCTTCAAAGACTCTTCTGATGCTCGTCTGGCTCTGTCCATGCGCTGTTGGGGACGCGCATATGTAGCAAGTGAACTCGGCTTTTAAACATTACTCATCCTGCGTGTGGAGACTATGGCTGAGATGCAGGGGAATTAGTAAAGTTTCACCTTGAGTTTGTTCAACCGAGAGAAAAACATGTGAACAGAACTTTTATACAATATGTTATTCCGATATTTTCACCATATTTGGTTTGGAATTTGAAATTTAACATAAAAACTAAAGGGTTGGTGATACTTCCAGTTGCATTTTAATTGCCCAAAATCTATCAAATTTAACCGCAGAGCCCTGCATTGTTGTACATGTTTACCCCTGGAGGTAAACACATGCAAACACTACATCAAAACAACACACTCTCATCATCCTAACCGTACTATCACCCAGCCCCCCCCCTCATACCTCTACTACAGCTATCAAAAGACAGATCGCCACTGACGCCATCAGAAACGGGTTAATGATTGTCGTTTTCCTTCGTGTTATTTTTTATATGCACAGACAATGTCCCCATGAAACTTGAAAAAGCAGCTATAGCTTTAAATGAGCTCAAACTAAAAAGGCACTGACATTCTTCAAACAGGACTTTATATGTTATGTTTAACTAAACAACACATTTAATTGTAAATTTCTCATCGTCTCCACTTTGTTCTGCGACTTTAAAGTGTAGAATGTCGCTGGCGTTAATTGTTCTGTCAGTGGCTTTACACTCTGTTCGCACTCTCGTCCTCGACAAATAAGGCTTTACAAAGGAGGTGACATATACTGGGAGGCGATGTCACCACCCAGCCGTGGTGGAAGTCTGTCGAAAGCTAGTGAGAGCTGGAGTGCCACCAAGAAAACTCGTTCCACCAGCATCTGGATGACAGGTCGTACCATCACCGAGCCCAATTGTCACCTTTACAAGTTGTCATGCATCTTGTGTCCTTGATGCCATGATAATGCACACCACGAAGGGTGTCATGTCATCACCTGCGCCCCTCAACAGAAACATGTGTGAACACAGTGCACAACAAAGAGACAGAACATATCAAGGAAAGCAATGGGTCTGTGTATAAATATATATATACATCTTACTTTTTCTTACATCCCACAAGAGCAGGTTTTTCTTTAAGATCTTTGAATCTAAGCCAGACGGCTTTTCCTGCACTGCTCTATTGGACAACTCGGGCAGACTCTAACCCTCATCCCCTATCCACCAACCCTTGTCAATTTTTCCCTGTGAGTCCGTGGCAGAGTCCACGGGAGCCCCATTTTCCGTGACATATGGCGAACAAGGCAGGCTCTGCAAGCGAGTGGCCCTGTCTGGAGCTGTGACTTAGTGTCGTCCCTCAGTGCCTCTGGCAGCACAGGGACAGAGGGATGAAGGGGATGGAGGAAGAGGGAGAGAGGAGGCGCAGAGACAGAAGAAGGGTGGGAGCTGGGCAGAGGGGGGATTCAAGCCGGAGTTTTCGCCCTGGAGACACACTGGCAGTCCTAAGATTAGAGGGGTAATCAATCTCAGCATGGAGTCGGCCAATCCCGCCACCCCACGGCCTGGCAACCTGGCCTCCTCAGGTGGGGGTAGGGCCGGGGGGAGCAAAGGGACAGTGACAGGAGGGACAGAGAGGAGAGTGGGAGAGATGAGGAGAGAGAATATGCTTTATTAAGAGTCATTTGTCCTTTAACAAGGCTTGGTGCTGGACAGGTGATGAAGCATAGCACCACAAACACATATGATTACTGTCATCGTTGTTTACAGGCCTAGCTGCCTCTGTCACCTTACCAGCGAACCCTTGTTTTGGGAGCTCCTTACACACACATGCCCTGAGCTGTGCAGCACCAGGCTTGGTCATAGTTAAGGCTCTGCTGATCCAACAGCCTCTATCTGTATTAGTCCAGTGCTAACGGAAAAAAACATTGAATCAGACAATGTAAGGATCTAAATAACTGTGTGCAACCAGCCAACAATGAGAAGAAGCAGAAGGCAATTTTTTAATAAGTGCAAATTATAGGGTTAGTGGTTCCATTTTCTGCCAATGGTCTATAGAACTAATGAGCAACAGAGGACAGTGGACTGGTTTGAATTACACCTTTACTAAATACTGTCACTGTCTCCTTGTCCAGTGAATGCAGGCACATCCATTACTATCCGCAAAATCTACTGCAAAGATGAACTGCGGAGGGATGGGGGGGGGTGCAATATAATGCAATAAGGGGAAGACTGCTAAAGGTGTAAAAAAAAAGAGAGGAAAGATGAAAATAAAGGGAGGAAACATCCTCATGAGGCCTTTTAGAGATAAATGAAATAATTAGACCCAACTCCCCAGTGGCCTTTACCATTTTTATTTTATTTCTAGGGAAATAATTGGAGATGTGTTTTTTTTCCTCCTTTTTTCATCTTTAATCTTTAATCAGCGTGGAACATTTCCCTTTGGGCAACAAGGTGCTTTATGTGAAGATGTGATACTCTGCAGTAATTCAGACTTGCTTTGCATCATGAGGATAAAAGCATCATGTATCAACCGGTGTAAACGCCTCGCTGCGTTAACCTTCTTTATCAGACTAATGCATTTATATATGTAACAAAGCAGGTAGTGCTGAAGAAGTGAAGCTTGATTTAATTGGACCAAGTGGTCTGAACTGAGTCCCATCTGTGGTGTGGTAGGGACTTAATTATAAGCAAACATGGCTACCTATCGATACAGCACAAAACCGCACCGCGAAAGAGGGTTAAGAATAATCTTGGCGCCCCGCGGGTCATCGCACACTGTAAACAACATGGATTTATCCAAAAACAAGACAGAGAAGAAACAGAACATAACAAGTTGTATGAAATCAATAGGAGCCAAAGCAAGAATCAAAGCTGGAATAAGGGAAATTGGGTTAAATTGGACTTTTTGTTGTGCTTGATCAGATATAGAGCAGCGAGAGACAAACCCCGGGAGAGAATGGCAATAACAGAGTAATACTTTAGAAGAGATTGAGGGTCCATATCAAGACAAAGTCAATTCAAGTCCTTATAACCCGAGCAAGTGGTCGAAGACATAGATCTGAGGGCGCACTCTCAGGTCCCTCTCACGAGCCCATGAAGCCATGTTAAAGTGGAGACAGGCATGAGTGCTAAGCCAAGGGATTGAGTTGGGTTCATAACATCTCCGGCTAGCTGCCTGGTTCATCTGTGATCCGTGCTCCCAGGCACTTGCATTAATTGAGCTCGTAATTGAATAGTTGTCTTCATTAGTTCCAGTCCCCTGCTCGCGAGTCTCGGTTACGGATTACTGGGGAAATGTTTGTGCTAACATCTTCCTCCAAAGCTTATTGGAGAGCAATCCCGTCAGCGTTGTGTTGTTATGTCACCAATAAGGAGCGACTGTTTCTCATGGCTGACCAGTGACACGGTGTGTGTTCCCATAGCAACCGGGGCTTTTCATGACACCAAAGAGACACACAACAGCCACGTGGAGGCGGCTGGTTGAATGGAAACAATCGACCAAGTCATTAATATTCTTGCGGAGGTTCAGGCTGCAGCACAAAAGCTTTACCTGCAGGAAGGCTCTCCCTGGAAATCCATCACCTCAGTCAACACCACGTTAATCTCATCAGCAAATCTCAACAATAATTCACACGATCTAAAGTTAATACTTTGATTTGTGATTTGAATTCAACAACATGTTTTTCTCTTACATGGCATAGAAAGGCGTGAAAAAAGACCTAAACATCTCGGAGGCACTGGCCAAGTTCTGGCAAGAAAATCCCACCCAGTTTCCATGAGAGAGGAAAAAACAGGTACACAAATAAACAGCATGCACAGAGACAGGCCAGACATCAGCACTGCGATGTGCTTGGGGTTGTGCAGCATGGTAGAGAAGATAAAGGGAAATTAAAGGAAAGGTCCCTGACCCTCTCCGATAGCTCTAAATGCCTTGCAATTTTCCACAGAAGACGAAAATCCTCCTCCACAAATGAAGGGCTGCGTCTGACCTCTTCCAAGAGCACAGGAAGTTTAAGAGAGGTTGACAAAAAAAAAGAAAGCCTCAAATAGAGGCAAAATGGTAATTTGACTTGCCGACAGACATTTCTAACCCCTTTAAGGTGCATTTTAATAAATCCTCCGGCAATTTGCATCTTGTGCGCTCGGCCAATTATTATGGCATGCGTCAGATTGAGGCAACATCTATAGAAAGTCTGACACTGTCAAACGGGCAAACAAAATGAAGCCTAAAAAGGTGGCGTCATAGCAAACAGGCCCGGCGCTCAGGTGAAGACTTGAGGACAGTTGTTCCCCTCATTAGAGCATCATTTGGCAATAATTATCCTTAAGTGCTCTCAAACATCTCGGAGAGGTGAAACAAACTGTGCAGAGCTCCAAGAAAGATTATGACAGGTAACTACAAAGAGCTACAAAAGTGGCCATCACACACGCACTGCATCGACTGTCAGGGCTGATCAACCTCGCCGTGGCTCTGAATGACATATTAAACAAATTTAATCAAGTGAAATTTAGGTGCAATTTGGGTGGAAGAGGGGCTGTCTGCCTCAGACACTTCACATGTGTCTACCTTGGAGCACAGACACCTTTCTGCTCTCACCAAGGCGGATTCACCCATTTCCTGGTACCTAATAGCTTCACAAATAGGAAGTGACTGAGCCGCCCTGGAACAAACAACGCCCGGAAGCATCAAAAAATTGATCTTATATGAATATTCAACAAGGGAGCACAAGAAAAAAAAAAAAAAATGAATTCCTCATTTTCACCTTCCTTCCTTTTCCACCATTGCAGCTTTTTCTCTAACTGCATAATTAATGTGTGAACAGCAATGTGTGAATTTGTTTGTGTTGCAAAATAAAGAATGGTGGGAATTTATAAAAAGAAGACAAACATGAGGGTGATCAGAGACGGGTGACGTAGATTTGTGACTGATTGCAGCTAAATGAAAAGATCTGCATATTAACAATTAGTAATTTTTGTAAACTTAGTAAACTAATAAACTTGCATCTTTCTTCCGTGGCTGTAATTTCTTTAACAATAAAAAAGTAGCCGTCTAGCTGTGATTTTGCTCACAAATTCCCACTATTCCATATTTTGAGAAAACATTCAAATGCATTAACTTTATTTCCCCAAAACCATATCTCCTTTTTTTATAATACCAGCAAAAGTAAAGATAAAAGCAAAGCTATGTGGTTAATCTCACCGTCTAACGCTGCCTCCATCCCTGGTTTTGTCAGTCTCAACATGTGTAGTGTGACGTAAGCTCGGCAAGAAGTAGCACCGTGCACACATGCACTCACACACTCTCACACACTGTGTCCACCCAGCAAACATTATGTCCTCTGCTTGTTAATGGGGGCAACCCACACAAACGCCTTAGCAGAAGTGAGAAATCTACAGCCCCCCCCTGCTCGGATTTGTTCCCCTGACATCAATCGTTGATCCTCTAATTTTTCCCACCTTTTGGGGGGTTTGGCCGGGGTCGTTGATGTGCTTTTAAAATGCATGTGTGCCATTTGCCTCCGAGTACACTATCGGTCGCACACACGTAGAACAGAGGAGAAATGGGTGGTAGTGAGGGGTTACAGGCTAAAGGGATTTTTTTTTTCTTAAGGTACACAGATACCCCGAGGAATAGATTTACTGGCCTAGAATCGTCTGTCAAGATGTGATACATTCAGAAGTTTTGCGGAGATGAATCTAGACAAATTAATGCATTTGTGATTCCCTACCGTGTGTGTGTGTGTGTGTGTGTGTGTAAGAGAGGAGGAGGGAACTGGAGGGAGTTAGTATGCTGAAGGTAAGTCAGTGGGCCGGCAGGTAAGTAGGAGACAGAGCAGAGTAATCAGGCTGCCTGGAGCCCAGTGGCACAGAAATAATACACACATCCATACACATACACACACACACACACACACACACACACACACACACACACAGCCCTCCAATCGTTCATTTTCCTAATGATCCAGGGAGCAGCAGGAGGCAGGAAGCCATGTTGACTGAGAGACCTCTGCCTTAACCCTCACTCAGAGCAGCATTACTAATGATACTGTGTCAGTCTCACACCGTCGAGTGCGTTTGTCAGTTTCTGCTTTCTTCTTATTTGAAGCACGAGCTGAAACTTTAGAACATAAAACACTTTTTGCTCAAAGTCACTTTTATCCTTCTACCCCAAAAAATTCTCGTTTGAAAATAACAATAGAAAAAATCGGACAACACCACCAATTACCACCTCGTTAACCTACAGCAAAAAGAACTCCCGAATGCCCGACGCTACATGACCCTCACTCCCACCTTCTTTGTCCTTTCGCCTCCCGACTGCTGTCCACGTTTTCTCTGCAAATATTTCTAGGAGGTGTAAGGGAAAAAAAAAAAGAGAAGCGTTCACCGAGGCATTTAGGCAAATATCAGCAGCAGGCCACGGAGGCGAGGTGGCCCTGGGTGGCCATTAGGATGCAGCAAGTAGCGTTTCCATGCAGACACCATCTCCACATGGAAAGGTCACCTCCCTCCCTTTGCGGGTAAATACGCAGATGTATACAAATGCAGTTGCGTGCCGAGATGGCTCACCTTAAAAAGGCATTAGGCTCTCTCCCACTGAACTTTACATCCTCTTTCTTTCATTATCTGACCGATGGCATTTCGGCCTCTTCCAAAGTAGTGAGCTGCTCCTCAACTAAGCAACGCCATTAAATCTACAACTTCAAAAACCAAGTGATTCTCATTTAGCTGAACTGAAGAAAAAAACCCGAAACTGACTAGTGCATGAGAATGTGAGGAAATGACTGGTATTAGTGTGTATGCAATTTAAAGAAAATTACTTTAATAACACTATTTCGAAGACATCCATTTTGCTCCGCAGTCTGTTGTTATCATTACAAAACAGCACGGTGATAGAGAGTGACACTGATTGACCAACAGTTCATCGTGTTCGACTTGAGATGTGACTCAGTGCTGTTCTGTTCCTGTGCTCTTCAGGTTCACTATAAGGCCTTTAGCTGTCCTGAGAGCTTTGCTGCTGTCAAGTCGCATCGCGGCCGGGAGACTAACCCGAGCTGTCAGTGCCCTGCGTCCATTACCACCACACCTGAGCTGGGGCACGCCTCCTCCTGCAGCCCTGGGCACGTCGGGCCTCCAGTCAGCGCTGACTGCTGTGCCAAGGTGCAGGAGGGTGAGGTCATACTACAGGAAGCCTCGTTGGAGAACATAAATGGGCAAGGGAGAGAAATATTTCAGAGAAACATACGACTTCTCTACCGATTCCAATTTATTTCTGTTGGTTGTTCTTACTCTTTACCATTTTGTTCCTATATTAATTGGCAGTATATGCATATCAGGATGTCGCTAGATCAATTAAATGATGGATAAAGTTAGACTCTTTCCAATTATATCACTTCTCCGGTTAAGCAGCCTATAGTTCTGTTTATTTTTCTTAAAACCTCCTGTCAGCTAATTTTCTCATCTGTATTTGCTTTTTATAGAACTGCTTCTTCTTCTGGGGGATTGTTCTCGCCCCTTTGTGTTTGTCTTCTGCTTTCATACCTCGTCTGTCCCCCTCTTCCCCTTTTGTTGCCTCTATTTTGCCATCTCTCCCAGTCCCAAGGGATGGACATGTTACCCCTGGCACCAGATCCCAGCGGATGCAAAGAAGCCCCCCCGATGCTGCGCTAGCAGCTCTGCGGTGTTAGCTTGCACGCGTGGTGCCGAGCCCTGTTCCCGTGGTGCTCTCTCCCATAGGGAATTCCCACCAGAGACAATGGGCAGCTTACCAGGGTAAACAACAGCCTCCTCCATGCCAGACTGCCACAAAGGCACAGACAGAGGAAAGAGAAGAAAAGTGTAAATGTGGTACAATATTGTACAGTAGCAGAATAACCAGCAACAATACACAAAAGCCGAGTCAGACACATCCCTCTCAATGCTTTAGACATTTAGAATCAACGGCTACACAATCGCATTCACAATATGTAATTGTGGCTCCAGCTGCCTCTTTGATTTAGTCAAACAATTGCTTTAGCCGGCTGGAAAAATCTATACGAACTAATTTTCAGTATAGGAATAGAAAAGAAAAAAAAGAGTCTCATCAAGAAAATGCAATGAATTATGGGGCAGGTCGGAAACCAAAGTGCAGTGAAAAAAGTAGGCCTGTCTGATGTCAGGATTATGTCAAAGCATTTGTGAGAGGGCCTGATATAAAAGGATGGTTTGGTCTTGAAACTCATATCCACTTACTGCCAGGAGCAGGCCTGTGTACCTCTCCAAGTAATGGCTGTTTACAAGATAAAAGAAGAGGAAAAATAGCCACTTTTCCTGCTCAGACATGAAATCCTCTTATGAAATTAGGCTGATAAAAGGGCCTTGTGACGTCGGCCATTTTTCCCCACGTCAAGAAAACCTTGCCTTTGAGCATTATTAATGGCATCCTTGTGGCATGTCATTTTTCTACATCTTCAATGCGCTCCTAACAACAACAGCACCGGGGCTGGGGCCTGCTGGGCGCTCTGTCAGAACAACAGAGGAGTCACCGTGCAGCCCTGTCAAGCTCCCAGACGCAGGTACAACCTGGGAAGAGCAACTAAACCCACTTTGCTTTGTGCATAAGAGCCAAGGGTTAATTTCTGTTGGTTCCTGTTGCCTTCAGAGGGGGGGGGGGGGGGGGGTAGAGTGGAGAAATGAAGCAGGGTTGAAACAAATAGCAGCGTCGGGAGAGACGTGTGGCCTTCGCTTAAACAGAGCTATAAATCAGAGGACTGACATGGAGATAGAGAGGGAGGGAGAGTGAGGAAGAAAGAGGGAAGGAGGGAGAGAGAGTAAAGGCAAAAGTGAGACAACAACTGCATAACATTACCAATGTTTAGCCCCAACAACCCAGAGGATTAACTCTTCCTAGGACCTGTATATAGCTGTTTTATACTGTGTATTTCTGTTTTATTTCATGTTCTCAGTACGCTGGGCATGTTTCAACGCATTTTCTTTCTCTCCGGTGAGGTCGTATGCGAGAGTATCCCCCCCCCCTGTAAATATGGCAATAGTGACCCCCTACCCTTTAACTTTATTCATTCAAGCATGTACCTCTAGCTCTGTGTCTGAGGTGCTCATGGGACATTCTTTATAGACAAGAGAACCAGAGCAAAACCCGTCCATGTCTAAACCACAGGACTGACCCTCCTCTATCGTATATATATATATTTTCTCAGACACATTTTCCAGGCAACACAAGCAGGTGTTTTTAAATGTGAACGTGAACACAAGTGTGTACTTATCTGCCGGCACATTCCAGCATCCAGCTCCACACAGGCGAGGATTAACAAGCCTCTTTGGACCCGCGGAGAGGGGGTGAACATGATTGTGGATTACGCATCATCTTGCAATGATTCTTTTAATGAAGTCCTGTGTGTTTAAAACTGCAATGTGTTAAAAGGTCCGCAGCACATCAGGCTCTGGCATGTCAGGCCGCGAGGCTCAACAAATTGCTAATGCATTATGGGTCTGTCCGTAAGCCAGGGGAGAGGCAGATATACAGATATATCTTATGTACAGCCGTCCATGTTTCAGCTGTGACCCACTCTGTGTCACTCATATTGTCCTGACTTGTGAGGGATTACCACACTGTGGGCTTGTGCTGAGGTGGCAAAATAGAAAGGGATAAGAGGAGAAGAGGGAGCTGTACCCGGCTGAATGTGTTTTACATACAAACCGAGCCTTCGACAAACCTGTGGCACTTGAGGGGGACAGAGCTGAAGGAGACGTGTATGTATCATCTATTGCTATTAGTGTGTATAGAAAAGAGTGAATGGAAACATACAGCATGGTTTTTATAAAGGTAACGCAGCAGATCTAGTTTAGGGAAAGCTGGATAAAATCTGTAAAGTCGCAGGTTTTTCCGGCACCCTGCTTTGAAAGTGAGCCTAATGGTGTTTTCAACAACACAGGAGCAGCAAAAAGGAGATTTGGTGTATTTATGTGATATAGTAAAAAGCGTGCAATTGCCTTCTGGATTTCCACAGTTTAGGCGCAAAGTATGTGCAAATTATTTCATTCACCTGACACCAAAGAACAGCGGTCGCCATGGCACTTTGAGAGAAAATTAAATTAAGCGCCCAGAAAATGTTGGAGGAAAACTTGGAGGATATAGAATGGATTTTTGGCTTTAAATCTGATGGAGCTTGATACTAATGCGGTATAAATCCTCGCCTTTCATTATAGTATTATATGAAATGCATTGGAATGGAGCGACGGATCCTATTTGACATTCTGTTACCAGAGCAGTTGTGCACAGCTTCACACTTAAGCCCTTTAAAGCTAATACATAAATGTAACATTACATATAGCTGCAGCGCTCAACAGCAGATCTTTTTTTTCTTCCCTTCTGACTGAATCAGCAAACACGCGAGATGATTCTCCCAAATGGTTTAATTACTCAAACAGATTGAGGAGGGTAATGATGTTTTGCCTCTCCAATTGCAACAATGCTGCTAATCGGCTCAGCTATTATTCTGACAATGAAAATGAATCATAAGATGCTTGTTCCTTCTTTACAATATGTTAATGTTGCACACTGTAATCGACTAGGCTCATGCAGCGATTTACAGACGAGCACTGTGCGGTGAATGTGTTCGCAAAATTTCCATGTGTTGTGTGAAGATCAAAGAAGGGATGCCACCATTTGCTTTTTTTTCAGAATTTGAAGAACTTGGATTTGGAGGGAGCTGGATGACGGTTCTCTTTATTTTTCACTTAAAGCCGACTCATCCACTTACGGAGATGAACTCATTTTACGAATGGTCTAAATCATGATGACTGAAGAAAGGAAAATATTGATTACAAGGCAAGAGATTTTTTTTGGCCGGCTTTCAACATTCACTAGACACAAGAAGTCACTCCAAGACAAAGAGGGTTTCCAAAACGTATCTGGAGAATAAGGGAATTTAACTTCTCCCAGTGCATGTTATCAGTGATGCAGCCAATTATTAAAGGGGACATATTATGAAAATTCCACTTTTGTAGTTTTGCTTCTACACGTTAATTTGGGTGGGCACTCAAAACAGGTCAATCTGAGGAGGGCTGTTTTAGACAGGGTAAAAAGGGTGCTGTTTTGAACAATCCTTGTGGTATTTTGACCAAAGTATGTTAGACATTACATTAAGACCCCAAGGAACCATATCAACTGTGGTAAAATGGGCATAATATGTCTCCTTTAATCAGTCTGCAATGGGCCAGTGTCAAACGTGTTCCCACTAGGCCCCTGCTGGTTTGCCTGTACCGCAAATGTTGGGTGCTAGAATGGGGTCCATTTTGTCCCATGCCATTTGGTGTGAGGGGACGGCGCAGATGCATTGTACCCCCGTGGCGTGGTTGTGGCGGCGGCACGTTTGGGCTCCATTGTGCTGCGATTATGTAGGACGAGCACGCTGCCTGCTAATCTGCCTGTGGGAGGGTGCATGCCTGTGAATTATTGCACTTTGGAAGAGAAAAAAAAGAAAGAAGTGAGAGAGAGGGATATGAGGAAGAAGAAGAAGAAGAAGAGGAGGAGGAGGAGGAGGAGGAGGAGCGAGAGACACAGAGAGAGAGAGAAGCCCCCTTGGCTGTGATTATGAAATGGTCTGTCACAGATTAAGGCTACAGGGATGCAGGCAGAGATGAGCCAGAGCCTCCCACAGACACACTGGCTAGTCAGGCTGCTTCATTGAGCTTACCTGAGGTTATACACGCCTCGCATCCATCGATGGATGTACCGCACATGCACACGCATGCATGCACGCACACTCACACAATCACACACTGTGAGGGGAGCTGAGGGGGAGGAGGAGGGGAAGGCGAGAGAAAATGAGAGGGTGGGAGAGATTGAGAACGAGAGGAAAAAGCATGAAAACAAACATGTTCCAAATAGGCTTGCAATTGAGAGTGAAGGGAAAAAAAGGAGGAAGAGAGGGAGTGAGAAGTGTGCCCAAGGTAAAACACAAGAAAATGAAAGGGAACAGGGAGAGAGGGAGTTGGAGAAGGCTGGCAGCCTCGAAAGGCAGTGACTAAAATAAGACCTGTGTGGCTATTGTCTGTTTCCAGGAGGGCTTTGGTGATAAAGAGCCTACGCTATTTGTCTTTCTCCTGCCATGCCCTCCTCGAGAGCACAGATACCTGGAGATGTTCTCTCAACCCGAGATAGGGGAGACAGTATGTCGGGAGAGAACTGCGCCGACTACACGTTCACAAAGTGGAGGATTGGGCGTCTTCAGCTGGTTTGTATAATTACACTGGGACTCTTTATCGTAAGTATCTATTATTTTCACGCCTGGCAGCTTCGGGCGGTGTGCAGTGTTGTGAGAAGGGTCAGAAATACTCAACTCTTCACTTACTGATTGACAGCTACAGGCTGCGCAGTTCTGTCCAATCACACGCTCCACTGTCAGGTTGATTCTTCCTCCGGCTGCAAGTGGAGAAGAAAAGCTGTTGCCGGCGTTTGTTACGGCAGAAACATCCACGTTTGATTGGCAGACGGTTCTCCTCTCGGGACAGACAGCCAATCACCTTAATTAGCCCGGCGGTATTTTTTAGGTTTTGTATCTACAAGGCTGAGATTTGTGTGTAAGGATTTAAGTTTCAGCCTTTTATTTGAGGGATTCACTGGGGCTTGTGAGCCACTTGCACTGTAAGCCAGACAGGAAGTAAAATATGCATTAGACAAGCAGTGGTAGCAGTTTCATACAGGTGTAAGAAGTGTGTTTCTTTTAGGACATGGTGGTAACTTGTCCTCCTCTATGTGTAGGAAGGGAAACTAGATTTGTCACACATCTCAGGGCCATATAGACCGGGGGTGTGCTTCAATTATCAGGGTAACACAATGCTCGGTCTCCACAAAGTCTATTCCAGTGTGTTGTAAAGCAGACTCTTGGGTTATTGTCGTGTATTCACTAGAGTTAATGATTTTAGCATGTGTTTAAATATAATGACAGGTTTATATTTATGATGCTTATTTTCGTGACTCTCAGACATTCCCTAGTAGTAGGTCTGTCCCTCTTTGGAAGGACCTTTGACCAGCTAATGGATGGCTGTAGAGGGAAGATCCTTGACCATTGTATTTGCATCTTCATGTACAAAAACACTTCCTTATTAGGCAGAAGGCCCTAGGTGGGATGACATGTTACCCGAAGTCAGGGGCGGAACAAACCTCTCTATATAATGTGTGTTTGACCACGGCCTGACAGACTTTCACTATTGGCTTGTGATGTCTCCGGGTATACCATGGTATCCGTCCTGACCTGTGAAACTTCTGTGTTCCTTTCCTTCACCATCAACTTCTACAACAAACATCGACATCTCGGCTACCCAGAATATACTTCATTATATTCATCGACAGCATTTCAAAGTGCATCCGGGGTGAGGATAGTGTCCAGTTCGGGAGCCTCAGAATTGTGTCCCTGCTCTTTGCAGATAATTCTGTTGGCTTCATCAGCCCGATGACCTCAAGCACCCGTTGGGGCAGTTTACAGCCGTGATTGAAGAGGTCGGAATCAGAGGCGACACCTCCAAGTCTAAGGCCATGGCTCTCTGCCACATCTCAGGGGTCGTGTTCAAGAGGGAGTGTGAGAATAATGCAGGAGGTAAAGGAGTGGATCTGTACGGGCACGGACCAAAAGAGTGAGATCTTGGAGCCTAGAGGCCAAAATGAGCAACTTGCAAGGAAGGATTTCGGACAGAGGCAGCTTGGAGAAGAGCAGTGGATCACGTTGAAATGAGCCAGATGAAGTGGTTTTTGGAATATGACTGGGAAGCCTCCTGAGCACTTTTCTTTTGAAGGTTTTCCAGACACATTCAACTGGGAGGAGACCCCAGGACAGACCCAGAATTCACTGGAGGGATTATATATATCCCATCTGGCCTGGGACAGCCTTGGGATCCCCCAGGAGCGGGAGAGCATTGCTGGGGATGTCTGGACTGCTTTGCTCAACCTGCTGCTACTGTGACCTAACGGCTAAGTGGAAGAAAATGGACGGACAGATGGCCAAGAATCTAACTAGCATAACCACGAACCAGGTGTTAGAAGGTCAGAAACAACAGAGGTTCTGAAACATGTCTCAAGACTTGTTCTGCAAATATCTTCTCAACTTGTGTGTACAATCAAGTGAAACACTCTGAATCCTAAGAAAAGAGTGTCCAATAATGTAGCTTTATACGTCTCTGTAGATGAGTTTCCATTCTCCTGTTTCATTCATATCTACAATTTGTATATTAAAACTAAGTGGGAATATCATATATCTGGAAAAAACAACTCAATACAACAAAAAACTTTTAAAAGTTTGTATAAATAAAGACAAAATGTGACAAAGTGAAATTAAAAAAGACTTTGTGACAAATCATAATAAAGCATTTGATTTAAACACACACCAGAGCTTTGTCTCCACCGGAGCAATTAATAATAAACTGCAGTTCCTCAAATTAACACATGGAACAAACAAATGCCATATTACAAAGTACATGGCTTTTCACTGTTTGAGGTTTGATTATCTCTCTTTTAATTACATCATCTTGTTGCAATGGTTAAATGGCACCTGACTGGATCATTAGTGCAACAAGGTGTTTATTACAATCTGCCAAACTATTAATAGTCACATAACAGTAGTGGTTGGAAATGTGCAATTATTTCCATTTTCATTCACGTATTTCCTAAAGTGCCAGTTAAAATTTGAGCTGCAGTTGAATGAATACCTGACTAATGCTTAGCCCAGCTCGAAACAAATTAAGTTAAGAATTTGAAATGCTTTCAAAATAAAGTCTCTTGGATAAAAGCATCCACCAAATGGCACACGCCACCTCCTCTGCCTGCGTGTTAATCCCCTGATCATCAATTTAATAAAATGACCAAAAACATGAATATATATATATTGTATAGTATGACCAGGTTACCTTGGAAAGTATACAAGCATCTTTGGTTACATTTCTACAATAACATATTCCCGGAAACCCTCTTATGTAGATGTGGGATAAGCAAACGACATTAATTTGCATATTCAGAGAGTATTTATTTGTACTCTCGTGCAAAAGGCGGCTCACTGGATCTGCGTTGAAATTCAAGGACACAGTTTGGCACTTTAAACAGCTTATAAAGCATCCGACCCCATTGTGGCAATCCTGCTTCATACACATGACTCCTTACCCATCAGGCCATATTAGATGAAAGGGGATAAACCTTTAAAAGTGGTGAGTTATTACAACATCTCGGCCTGACGTGCCTGTGACAACCCGAGCTGATGCTAGATAATTGCCCTTGTGCTCGCCACTTAATGAGCATAATTACCACGTTCGTCGGTGTTCACCCCGTGATTAATTGTTACAACATTTCTTTGTTGGGTTCCGACAAATTACCTCCCCTGTTCCACCATTGCCATTTTCACATCAGGCAATCATAAAGTACGCAAGCAGGCACTCATAAAGACAGCCCAGGGCCACTTGAGAGCTATGTTGGGATTATTGAAGGAGGCAGAGGAAGTTAAGGACTCGCCAATCAGTCAATTATAATCATCGGGGAAAGGTTTTTGAAGCCATCATTCTTTGAGGACAGGAGAAGAGGGGAATCTCATGAGCACAATATCCGGGGAAAGCGGAATGTGTCAGTTAGCTGAACACACACACGCTGAAAAGCAGATCCTTATGCAGATACACACACACACACATATAAAATCAAAGGGAAGGTCTAAATAACTACAAATGCCTGAGCAATCATTGGTCCGCACACACAATCCCTCTGAGCTCAATGACACCCGTCAACTCGAACCAAAACACGTCCATAAAAGCCGAGCGGAATGAGTTCTGATTCCATTCTCGGGCTTGTGTTTGGGGGCAATTAGCTCGGGCATATTTCACAGACCGCCTAATTGAGATGCTGTCACCCAGTTAAGCAAGGCTTGTCTTAAGAGCATTTGCCTAATAAACCATGGCCTAATGCAATAAGGTGCCTATTCCCAATCAGCCATGACAAAGTCTAATTTATTCCAGGCCAAATGAGCAGGAGCGGAGGGAGTCCAGGGGCCGAGTAATGATCGTGACCGTTGGAAAGTGTGATTTAAAAAAAAACAAAACAGATTGAGTGTAGAGCAAAGAGTCCCGTCACACCCCGAAGACGATTCTCCGCCCGGTGTGAGGAAGATGAAGAGTGCGTTCGGTCCCGCCTCCTGCTGGGAGGAATGTGCCTCTTTTCCTCGGCTTCGCACCTCCATGCACATATATTCATGTATGTTTACGCACAAACACAGTTTCATGTTCAGACACACACACAGACACATGTGTACAGTACACACACAGCCACGCTCCTGTGTGATTGATTCAGCGGAGCATCAGATCGCTCACTGTGACAAATAGCTGGCTGACAGCCGAACACAAAAAAAGCCCACACCCTAACACCTAACCTGTGAGGGGGACCGGGGGCAGAGGGGGGGGGCTGACATAGCAGCAGGCCTCCACAGCTGCCTCCATCACAAAACACCTTTTTTCTTTCTCCTCCACGAGCCGCGCTCTCTCCCCGTGTACGATTCACTTTTTCCTGTCTTTTTTTCCCCCACCAGCTTGCCTCTCTCACTTTCTACCTTTTATCCTCCCTTTCCAACTTCTGTATCCTCGTCAGTTTCTCTGTAAGGTATTCTGTCCCTCCCTCTATCTCTCTCTCTCGCTCTCCTTCGCAGGGAGTGATAGATTCCCCCTCAGTTCATTTATCCTGGAAGCGGAGGAGACGGCGGTGTGATGTGATCCATCTCGCCAGCGATGGAGGGAGCGCGGCGTCCCTGATCACAGGCCCTATCAATCTCACTCATAGGGGCCGGATCAGCGCTGCTGTCAGACAGCAGACACACATGGCCTGTTTGCCTCCCGAGGACTTCCTACTGTACCGAGTGCACTGGCACTCACTGGGGATCCGACTGTAGTTGAAACAGGAAGGCGCACCGAGGGGCTCTGGCTGTTTCCGGACTCCAGAGAGGAAGAGAGGAGTCCAACTCAGCCAGAGAGGAGTGGCAGGAGGGAACAGGGTGGAAATAAGTTAAAGACATTTGCTCCACATGCAAAAAGTCTGGAAAGTTTAATTTGAACTATAATTTTAATTTGAAACCTTTTGAAAACGCAGGCAACACTTGATTTTACTGAAATGTTCTTTGTTTATTGACAATATGGAAGAAACCATTTTTCGAATAGGCAATTTTATGACTGAACATTATCGTCAGCAAGGCACAAAAAAATGTTTGTGCCTTGATGACAACCTGGGTCAAATATTCAAACTGGAAATCATCTTGATAATGTTAATGAAAAACAAATACAGTTTACTTTTTTTTTTAAAAGTATTCTGATGAGGGAAAGAACGGAGTTATTATAATTAATCAAATAACTAAATAAAGTACTGAATTTATTAAAATAATGACATGATGAACAGTTCACTCAGCCAGAGAAGAGTGGCAGGATGGAACAGGGTGGGAATAAGTTAAAGCCATTTGCTCTACATGCAAAAAGTTTGGAAAGTTTAATTTGAATAACAATTTTAATTTAAAACCATTTTAAACCACAGACAACACTTGATTGTACTGAAATGTTTTTTTGTTTATTGACAATATGAAAGAAACATGTATCAACCAATAATCTAATAGTAGATTTTATGACTGAAAATTGTCATCAAGTTGACAATCCCCCAACAACCACCTGGGTCAAATATTCAAACTGGAAATCATCTTAATAATGTTAAAGAAAAACAAATCACAAATACAGATTATTTTTTCAAAGTCTTCTTATGAGGGACAGACATGATGTATTTAATAATTAAATAAAGTATTGAATTTATTAAAATAATGACATGACGAACAGTGAACCATTCCCCCACCAAGCAAATGATATTGTTATTGCGTGCCTCACTCTACACATGTTACTTCTCTCCAACATGGACAGAAGCATTGGAAAATGCAGGCAACACTTGATTGTACTGAAATGTTCTTTGTTTATTAGCGATGTGGAAGAAACCATAAATGTAACAGTCAATTTTATGACTCAACATTATCGCCATCAAGGCACAAAAAAAGTTTAAAAAATGGAGGAAAGGAAGAAAATCACCCAAAAACAACTAGGGTCAAACACTCAAACTGGAAATCATCTTAATAATGTGTTAAAGAAAAACAAATACAGTTTAAAAAAGTATTCTAATGAGGGAAAGATACGAGTTAATATATTTAATCAAATTACATAATAAAGCACTGAATTTATTAAAATAATGACATGCAGGCGGAATTGTTATTATGTACCACACTCTACACATTTTTACTTCTGTCCAACATGGGCCGGATGAGGATCACTATTTGAGCTGTAGTGTTTCAATCCATGTCTGACCACATCTCCCGACACACTTGCCATATGCTGTATCAAAACACATCAAACTCTCCTTGACACTCAAGTACACAAAATCACCCTCGCCCGTGACATAAACCGCCCTTAACACACACACACACACACACCCACCCCCCCCTTACACACTCTGACACCCCTCAGAAAACACTTCCCTGCTGACGTGTAACACTCTCATGCACTCATCCACAGATACTTCATAACCTGACATGCATCACCCTAACGTGCACACACACACACACACACACACACACACACACACACACACACACATCCACACACATCAAAAGCAGTGGGCTGTAAAGTGCTGTCCCTATCCACCCCAGACAGCGTCGACCAATCAAATTAGGTCTGATCAAAACATGCCATTCAAAGCCAGGGTTTTGGGGGGGCCGGGCGAGGGGGGGGGCGCAGCCGACGCTCTGACCTTGGGAGCAATTAGCATGACCAGGGAGGAAGAGAGACAGAGACAGACTGGGAGAGAGAGAGAGGGAGAGAGAGAGAGAGTGGAGGGGGGGGTGAGCGGAATAAAGAAGGAGATAATGTAGAAACACCCCCCACCTCACCAGATCTGCAAATAGGGGATGGAGCTCCTCTGAGGGCCCACTCACTACAAGGCCCTGGTCTTACCAACCTCCTCCTCCTCCTCCTCCTCCTCCTCCTCCTCCACCCCCCCCAGCCACCTCCCTTTCCCCGGTGTGAGCCCCCGAGCCTTGGGGTCTCCCCCTGAGGAAGCGGAGGTCTCATCTCTGTGTCTTCTTCACACTCGCTGTCATTTGATCCCGTGTGTCATGTTTGATTCTGTCGGTCATTAGGAGCCGTTTGGCCGCTGTGAGTCGGAGAGAAGGTAACACAACGGCTCTACATATACATCCGCTCATTTCAAATACAGGATAAATTAACCAGAATCAGATCAATAATGACATTGAACTCACTCAGCACACAATCACAGACACACATACGCAGATACACACACAGCACCTCTACATCTGTTCATCAATTATCTGGTAATTTACAGAAACACGCAGCGGTTCTCCATCTTCAATGACGGCTTCAATCTGTTAGATCCTTGATATTAGAACACTGCTAACACTGCGGCGTTGGTTAACATTCACAGGCTGTGTTTATACAACCACATATTCCTCTAGCGTAGACCCGCTCCACTCCTGACACTCCAACCCCCCCCCCAGCTCTCGAATCTACCTGGGAATCTAATTTCAATCGACTGCCAGACAGAGGAGGTTTGAGGTTAGACCCATACAGTTAAAAGGCTGTGCCGGGGCCGCCTATGCAAGGTGCGCAGGTTCAAATTGTTTTCTATAAGTCACCTCTATGGGGGATTTGTGTTTATCCCTGGCCATTGATTTGTTGCTGGGGTTCATTGGGTAAGACAGAGAAAGGGGGAACAGAGGCAGACTAAAGAGGGGGATCCTGAGGAGAGAGCCTGAGAGAGGGTCTTTGTCCTTCGCTCGGACTTCCTAAAGGGAGGTGAGGTGAGGGAGGATGAGAGGGATCCACGAGTCAGAGATGGACTTTAATGTACGCTGTAATTCACAAGATTGTAAGTGGTACTTTTTTAGAGCTGAAACGACAACACGGTTTGTTTGGATTAGTTGATAAAAATCTCGAAAATTAGTACATAAAGCATTAAGTACTCAAAAGGCCCTTCTGGCAAGAATGAGTGTTATAATATGGGAAATATATTTAAGTGTGTATTTACAAACGTCAGTATTCATGATTGAAAATCAACAATAACTATATATTATATCACCTCAATATAAACAGCTATGTATCACTTCAGATTGTCCAAAACATTTCCTTGTTCTTTCATTCTCATATTCATACAGACAACATTGGTCTTCAAATATATAACAGGCTATCTACATTTAATTTTAAAATACAATATTATAAAGTTAGAGGGGAAAGCAGCATTGGAGTCAGCAAGCGTTCTTTTTTATTCCCTTAAGAGATGTAGGTCTTGAGCTTCTGTTTGATGGCTCCACAGCAGACTGACTTTGAACACTCGCTGGAACTGACCAGGTGACCGCATGGGATGAACTTATTTATATCTTTCAGTCATTAATCAAGTAAAAATGTTAAATTCGTGAAGATTTTACCTTTTTAAATGTTTCAATGTTTTCTGTGTGTATTGTTGTGTATTCACTAGAGTTAATGATTTTAGCTAATAACTCTTTTTAACATGGTTATAAACCACGATGACATGTTATCATCTTCGGTGTGTTGATTCTCAAATTCTCACACTCCTTAAACACTATGGAATGTATGCGTTAACTCTCTCCCCCAGAGAATACTTTTGACCTGTACAATGAAGACGTCTTGCACTACAAGATACTTAACATGCCCTTATTTAGGCTGAAGCCCTGTTGTGTGATGTCATGTTATCTCTAGGTTTGGGGTCCCACCTCCCACCTATAAAACGTCTTGCCCTGCAGGGAGAAGACAGATTTTCACTATTTGGCCTGGGTGATTTCTCCGAGTTCTAGAGCTCGTCTTGACCTGTACTACTTTCGTGTAATTAACATCATTATACTACATCATACTATACTATACGTAAGTACTGGGTCCGCGTTCCTCTCCTTCATCATCAACTTCTACAACAACCACATCAACCTCTCGGCCGCCCAGAATATACTTCAGTATGATTGGGTTTGTATGTATGGGTTTGATGATGTCATGAACCAGCATGGGATCATGGGAATCAACGTGAAGCTCCACCTCACAGTCACAGTCCGCTCTACTGTACCGTGACGCCTGCATCACTACATGATTCACTTTATACAACGCATGATTCTGTGCCTTTCTTCTTTTCCTTATCTTTCACCGACCAAACTCCCACACAGGTTGTTTTTTTTACCTGTCTGGCTTCTATGCGACGTATGATATTCATATTCACACCCGCTAACAAATGCCATCCTTTCATGATGCTAAGCACTTTGGCATCAATCCGACGTTGTGGTATTAGATTCTCCAGTTCTTTGTCTTTTTTTTGAGTTTTGTCCTTGTTACAATAGGATACTCCTGATGGGGGGGATTTCCATCTCCGTGCATTGTTCCAGCCGAGCTCTTGTCATGCTGCCGCTGTTGTTCTCGTCTCATAATGCGCTCGCCCCACGACTCGCCTGTTTCAGTTTCACTTAGTGGCTTAATTACCGCCGAGCGTCTTCAATGGAAACGATGAGAGACAAATGGAAAACAAATACAATCAACACACTGTCTTATTAACCAGGTTGTCTGATCCCACCCCCCCTCTCGAACGCTTCTCGAGCTACACAATGCTTTGTCTCCATGTGTGTTCTGTACACCACGATATGCAGATGAGAGACTGTGAAGTGGATGTAAATACAGGTTAGCATATGCACACAATACAACACTAATTTGTAATTGGCAAAAAGGTACGGTGATATATGATTCAAAGGATTATTAGGTCCATCATTTCGTTTGAACAAAAGTTAAAAATAAAACAAAATAAAGCACCTAGTTCACAAAAAGACCACGCAACCTGTTACTGGTGAAGTATATTTCTGGTCAGCCGAGAGGTTGATGTGGTTGTAGAAGTTGATGGTGAAGGAAAGGAACACGGACCCAGTACTTACTAGTATAATAATGTTTATTACACAGAAGTTTCACAGGTCAGGACGAGCTCTAGAACTCGGAGAAATCACCCAGGCCAAATAGTGAGATCTGACTTCCAGGGGTCGGACACACAGTATATATAGAGAGATTGGTTCATACATTGGTCAAGAACATTCCTTCTACACCCATCCATTAGCTAGTCAGAGGTCATTCCCAAAGTCAAGGATCATTTCAAAAAGGTAGAGAACTTCTAAGGTAAACATCTAGAAGACTCTCTGAGAATGTCTGAGAGTCCAGAAGGCCGTAGCTATGAGGCTTGTTTTCATTTATGTGCTAAACTCAGTGCAAAGTTATTTAATCCGCCACTTGTTTTTCTCAATCCATCACTTAGTCTGTAAAGTTTTAATGAAATGAAAATTCTAAACATATTCACACACGTGAGATGCTGTCACAAGTTAATATCTGGTTTCTTACAAACTTTCCCAATTAGCCAATTATCAGAAATCCCCTAATCAGTTAATTGATTTTATTATCGGCTATGTTTACGTTCCACATATTGCACAAAAATGCATTTAGTTGATTTCAGTCATTCTCAAAGTCATTTGAAAGCAAAATCAATTGTAGCCTCGTCACACTTTCGGTCTTAATAGCAGCCTTCGCACTTCAGGCCTCGGCTGCTGAGAAGTTACACTGGTGGTGTTTTGGTGCATGCTTGATCACTCATGCATGTTGTGGATTTCATCAAGCAGTGTGTATTCATATATGTTTGTTTAGTTTGGGGAGCGTGCCGCAGCTTGACAGTCATCTTGAGGGGCTTGCTCGCTCTGCCCATAAACAAGACGGGTCCAAATTAGCCGCTCAGAAAGCCTGTGGCCTTGGGTGGTGCTGTCCTACCCCCCAGCTACATTATTGAGCAATGCTAATGATGCAGGCTCCACTCATTTACTCTCTCTTCAACACCATTTCGCTGCCTCTTGAATCAGATTGAGCCGGGCTGACTTTGCAGCGAGCATCATTTTAGATTTCAACCCCTCCCTCTGCAAAAAAAAAAAAAAAAAAAAAAAGACCAGAAAAAAAAAACATACCCAGTGGGAGCGGGACTCTTCACTCTGACTCTTGCTGACTGACTCCCTCCCTCTCTCTCTCTCTCCCTCTCTCTCTCTCTCTCAAGGTTTTGGTTAGCACTGCTGCTCCTCCAGGTTTTAATAAGCAGTGAAGCAGAGGGTGTGTGTGTGTGTGTGTGTGGTTTGTGTACATGCATGGCTGTTTGTATGTGTGCAAGTTTGAACGGTGAGCCAGTAACGAGACATACGCCCCCTCTACCACCACCACCACCTCCACCACCACCACCACCGCGACTGACGGCGAACCACTGTTTACTCTAGCAAATCCTGAACGAGGCCGCGGTGCTCCGACGAGAGCTTTGCTCCTGTTAATTGGTCATTAAAAGTAGTGGTTTGTGGGCCTCACTAAATCTTTAAACAGGCCATGAAATAATAAAAGGGGAGGTTTGTCACCACTGTTCACTCCCCAGAGCAGGCGGAGAGGCAGTGAGGGAAAAGAAAGAGGGAACAGGACCCCGGCTTTTGATCATTATCTGCAGAATTAGCATGACTGATAATAATTGCTCTGTTCATTTCGGGCCTTGTAAATACATGGTGGATGTGGGGCTGCACACCGGCAGATGAAAGGAGGCTGTCATTGATGTGTGGGGGGGTTGAAAGAGGTGGGCTGGAGGGGAAGATTGTGGCAGCAATCATGATTAGTGAGAAAAATACAGCGTCTTGTTAGACACAGGTTCAGGCAGCAAAGCGCTTGTTGTTCCTCGCACCGAGCCAACGGTTCTGCACACGTTTGACTCGGAGTCCTTGGATGTGTGCGGTTGCATTATTGTGTTGCGCTGTGTGAGAGGAACCACTACACAACCAGCGACTAATGCACAAAACGAAAACCCCTCTCCTCTAAACAGCGACGATATCAAAAGAGATTTGGCTTTTCTTGAAATGACACCGGCAGGATGGAGACAACAGGTGTCAAAGTGGACATGCACACACACACACACACACACACACTTTCTCACATACTCACACAAGCCATATTATGTATTGTACCCTCATAAGCCCTATGAGAGTAATGATTCTTTTATACTTGCATGGCTTCTCATATATTGATTTGCACCAGGAGGGGGGCCCTCCCGCAGGGGCCCCATTCCTCGGCTCCTCACCAGGCTCCTATTGTGCCTGTGTGTGCATGTGTGCAAAAATACCAGCAGTTGGCGTGTCAACAGAGGCTTTGTGTGTGTGCGTGCGTGCGTGCGTGCGTGCGTGCATGTGTGTGTGTGTAGAGAGTGGAAGATGGAAAAAGAGAAATAAAGAGAGGAATCTGAACCCTGGATTTCCCTGACATCTCTAAGAGTTCTGGTTAATCCTCTCGCACCTTAACACGCACACACACACACACACACCCACACACACACACACACACACACGCACACACAAAATGCATTTAGACACGTACACGGACAAATGCACGCAAAACACATGACAATGCACCCTCACTCATTGTTGGGGTATCAGTTCAAGCCATCAATAATGGCGCAGTGGACTGTGAAGGGACAGGCATGACCCAGACTGCCCATGGTGTTGAGTTTGTGTGCGTGCGTGTGTGTGTGTGTGTGTATATGTGTGTGTGAACATGGGTCCTGCAAATGCACACCATAGGACACACACACACACACACACACACGCACAGATAAAGAGAGCCTGATCGCTGACCTATATGACCTTTCCCTCCTCGCCTACCTCCTTCTGTCTGTGTGTTGGCCTGCGTGTGTGTGTGTCTGCGCTTTTCTGTGTGCGTTTTCCTGTGTGTGTGTGTGTCCCATACAGACCCCTTTTCCCCCCCTAACCTCCCCCACTTCTTGTCCCTCCCCTCTCCTCCTCACTTGTCCACCCAAACCTCCCATTGTGTCCTCCCCTCCTCTCCATTGTCTCAGCTGAGAATGGAGGGATGAGCAGCCGGTGAGAGACGGGTCCTGATGCAGGAGACATGTCCGCCGGACGCCTCATCACACATGAAAAACACACAAACTGTGGCAGAAACAACGAGTGTTTCACCGACACACAACTTGGGAAAGTGAGTCTGCAACAGTGGAATAAAAATCCATCTGCTAGAAACATTACCTGCATCACTACCATTTTTTCTTCCTTTTTTAATTGAAGACAAATTCACACTTTATTTTAATCGGAATTAGCATAACTCCTTTTCCTTTTTATTTAATGCACACGGACCTTGAGTCATTTTCATGTTTTATAAGCAGTTCCCCCCCACTCACAGCTTTTTATATTCTTGGTCTAGGGAAGTGTTGCTAAAACAGCACAAAAAAAGGAAAAATACAAGAAACACCCATAATTTAATTTCTGCCCAATCACACAGATATTCCTCCTCCTGTTTCCATTGTGGCAACGACCATACTGTGTTTCTCTGAATGTCATCCATCATGCTTAACCCCCCTTTTTGTTGCACAACACCGAGAATGCATCTCACTTAAACGGTAACAAAGCTTAAATTTGTCTTCTTTCTACTTTGACTGCTGTTTTTTAAGTGATGCGAACACATGCAGGTAAAAGATGATCCTACCACAGACGATACATTTGACCTGAGAGGTAATATTTAGAAAATGAGGCGGTAAATCCATATGGCGGCTAACTAGGTTTTGGCTGCCATCTTCAGGCCGTTGCAGGTATTGCCAGTCCCCAATCCCAAAGATATGATTTAAAAGCCCTTGAGCTAAAACATGGTGATTGTTCCTTCATGAAAATTAGACATCCCCACCCCTAATCTCTTCTAATTTCATTCAAGGATTTGTAGAAGCCATAACCCTAAGACTTACATTACACGTAATCATTAAGTGTGGCATCTGTTTACATAAACGCACATAATCAGCGGGATTTCTCGTTTAAACATCTTAATCATTTCTCCCTTTAAAGCATGAATGGTTTATGTCTGGGAAATGAACAGCGAAAAGGAATCACCTCATAAATATATGACACGCTGAGGGCGAAAAAATAATCATCCTGGTTTAAAACATCACAAAAAAAGAATTACACTATTCCCAGGTTTGGCTTTCAGACCAATTCCACCAACTTTACCACAGGAACGACTGTTGTCACATATTTTTTTTTACTTGCGACTCTATCCGGAGCATTAGGTGCAGTGAAGAGATGTGAGCTCCGAATCCTGCTGCGCACCCTCGGGGAGTTGTGGTATTAAATAAGACCTACCTTTGGAGCATTAGTGGAATTCAATATGTGCAATGTAATTATTCTGCTCAATAAGCCACTGGAGGAGGATATTCGATTTACTACATGCTCCGAAGCAGGTAGATTCAGGTGCTTGTTTTATGTTCACGCAATATAAGCAAACATGTTACTGAAGTGTGTGTGTGGGGGGGGCAGGGGGATTATATGTGGTGTTTTTTCTTTCTTTTAAAGGTTTTCTGTTAGTTCACCATTAAAATGAAAGGTTTTTCTTCAAAGCTGTTGGTAAACATGAAGGAAATCATCAGATTATTGATTTTTTCTAACAAAGCCACTACCGCTGAAACATTTAGTCAATCGGGTTCATGTTTAAAAATTAGCGGGCGACTGAGTCATCCATCAGAGAGGCAATAATTTACAGGTTTTCCAACTTCTGAAGTGGGAAGATTTGCTGCTTTTCTCTCTTGGTTGCAACACAATATTGTAAATTGCTAATAAAACTTTACGATAATGGGTCAAACGAAGAAGAACTTTTCGCTCTTTTCGACATTGGTCAATTAATATAGTATTTTCTGACGTTCAATAAACAATTAATGCAATGATCAAAAAACAATACGCAGTCTACTTATGATAAACATCAGTTATTTGCAGTTGGGAACATGGATGATCAGAGCAGCCACGTTTGAACATCACCAGAACAAGAAGAAGAATCAAAGCAATGAAGCTGAATTAATAAACCGTAAAAGAGAAAGGCAAAGACAGTACAGTGCTACTTTTAAAGGTTTTCTGTTAGTTCACCATTAAAACGAAAGGTTTTTCTTCAAAGCTGTTGCTAAACATGTAGGAAATCATCAGATTATTGATTTTTTTCTAACAAAGCCACTACCGCTGAAACATTTAGTCAATCGGGTTCATGTTTAAAAATTAGCGGGCGACTGAGTCATCCATCAGAGAGGCAATAATTTGCAGGTTTTCCAACTTCTGAAGTGAGAAGATTTGCTGCTTTTCTCTCGGTCGCAACACAATATTGTAAATTGCTAATAAAATTTGAGGATAATTGGTCAAACAAAGACTTTTGGCTCTTTTCGCCATAGGTCAATTAATACAGTATTTTCTGACGTTCAATAAACAATTAATGCAATGATCAAAAAACAATACGCAGTCTACTTATGATAAACATCAGTTATTTTGGCAGCTGGGAACATGGATGATCAGAGCAGCCATGTTTGAACATCACCAGAACAAGATGAAGAATCAAAGCAATGAAGCTGAATTAATAAACCGTAAAAAAGATGTTTAAAAAAAGGCAAAGACAGTACAGCGCTGTTTCATATTTAACAGTACCAACAATTCAAAACATAAAGAGCGCAAGTTTGAAAAGAGACAGAGAGGGGGAGAGAGAGAAAGGGAGGAGGGGTTGGGGGGGGGGTTATGCATTTCATGCTGTCCCAGTTGCCTAAAGTGATTCTCTCAATAATGTATTAGAGCAGTTGTTTATTATTTACTGTTTACACAGCTCGACTCATGCTGCTTCTGTGGAGTGACATTCTCACCCGGCGCCCGTCTGCGCAGAGCAGGCGAAGCAGCGGCACAGACAGACAAGCCGCCCCCCCCCCCCACAGCCAGAGCAGGCAGCCAACCAAACCAGGCAGCCAACCCCCTCCACCGCTCCACGCCACGCTCAGTTGATGCAAAGCCACTGGACTGAGAAATAAAAGACATCTCGGTTCATAGGCGCCGTTGTACATGCATCCTGAGGTTGTCAAAGAAAAACACACACATGCACAGAGGGGCCTGGAAGGGGAAGGGGGGGTCCTGATATTAATATTTATGCAGACACCTAACTGGCCACCACACCCCACTCATCTGTTTCTGCATTGTATTTTAAAGAGGTTGTGGTGTGATTTAAAAGGAGGGGAAGTGCAGAGCTGTGCATGTTGCATGATCACAGGTGTATGTGGTGTTAAAGGGGTTGGTCTGTATTGATGGAGTGAGTCCTGTGATATAAGAGTGTTTCCTGAGTGTGAGACTGAAGTAAGAGTGACATAAAACTGAATTTTACTTACTATGGTGAATGGTAAAATAAAATTTGAATAGAGTTAGTTCAAGTTGTTGTGGTTTTCAGATCTTGAAGTGGTAATGTTGGTAGATTCAGCAGGAGAAGAATATAGCTTCAATCAGAGTCTGTTTGAAAATATCGATATGTCACAAATATGTACGTGTGTACACAATGTAAAATGATGTAAGATACCTAGTGTTATGAAATAATCATTACTTGCATCTTGGATGAAATAAGTATCTTGATATTAAATATAAAATAGAGATTAACCCTCTAATTATCCTCTCATACCTGCGTCGCAGACTTCACTTCAGCTCTTGACACATGTGAAGTGTTTTTTAAGAGAAGAAACACACAACGATGCGAGTGTAGTAATTAAAATTTTCCCAAAAAGTCTATATCTCCGGTCATAGCAGACGATAATTACATCCTCTGGTGTAAACATTAAAAAGTCAATCAGCTCCCAGGCCAGTTTCATAGAAAGAAATGTGGAGGTAGACACTTGTGCAAACAAGCACACACACACACACACCCACAGAAGCACACACACACCCACAGACGCACACACACACACACCCACAGAAGCACACACACACCCACAGACGCACACACACACACACCCACAGACGCACACACAAAACAGACAGCTACTGTACCCCAAAAAACAAAAACAACCACCAACACACACACACACACGCAGCTTTTTCAAAGTCATAAAACGAGGGGACTTCAAATGCAGCTATTTGTTTGGGGCCTGTTGTCGTGGGAATAGCAGCGCGACTGAGCTGCTTCATTAGAATTCCTTTCAAGTTGTGGAGTGCGGCCTCCCTGTGTTCCTCTCCCCATATTCCCTGACCCCGACGCATCTCCATGGGACTGAGGTAGGGCGGGGCGCCGGGAGGAGAGGGGGGAGGCAGGGGTTGGAAGTAAAGCACAGTACATTACACAGTAAACACACACACAGAGAGACACACACACACACACTAGCACAGTTTGGGATGCAAACACACACCGGACAGGATGTGAAGTCACAGAGAACTTACACAAAAAGATGGAGAGTGAAAACGAACCCTTTGCTACAGCAGATGCACACGTTACCTTTCATTTAGATAAACAGCTACACACACACACACACACACACACACACACACACACACACACACACACAGACACACACACACGTACCCGAGCTCTCCTCCCTCACGCTGTCACCTCGCTGCGTCGCCCTCCCAGGGACGCAGGGGGAGGTTCGCCTCGGCAGGAACAGCTCAGCGCTCGGTCACAGGAGAGACTGGGATGTTGTGTTTTTGCCACCAGAGATGGTGGCGGGGAAAAGTGTTTGTGTAACGCACCTGGATCTTTTCTGGCACACAAATAATTGTGTGCATCACCCCCCCCCCTCTCATCTGCTGCAAGAGCAGCTGAGTGTTGCCTCGAAAGTCCTCGAAATGAAGATGAATACAGAAGAGTCTCTGTCAGTGGATGACTGTGAACAAGAGATTTCCAGAATGTTTTTCTACGATTACTCCCAGTGAACCAAAAGAAAACCAATCACCAGTCATGGCGGTTTATTAGGAAACTGAAATCAATATTTCTAATTCAATTTAAGACCAAACAATTGTTTTTAGGACAAGTGGAAATGATTTAAATCCAGTTTAAGGCCAAAGCTGATACTAAAAAACCTCATTGCACTTCTCTTAGAAATGCAAAGTGATGTTTCTTTGGATAAAATACCATCACTTGATGATTAATAACCAACAAGCTCTATAGTCCAGGCAAAGAAACTCATTTTGGAGCCAAAAATCAAATTAATTGTAAAAGAATTTTAAAAAAATAAATAAGCCTATTTGAGTGTATTTTGGGCATGTTCGACTAGTGTATAGCTCATTTGCATATTACAATACATTTTCAAAGAAACTTGTAATACAAAAAATGTTTCTTTTCATGGGTACTCTCATTGCGTAAAGTGTCATTATGATAGGAGTAAAGGAAAAAATTGTTGTATTGTTTCCTGGCCTTATTGGCACACATTGACGTTTGGTATGTCTGGACACCTCATAGAAATGATCAATGCTGAAAAAATTATTTTACAATTAGTCGGTCGTAAAACGCTACTTTGCATGGACTACTAACAATGTTTAACACAATAAGAAACTGTGTTCTGAAAGCACAAACCCAATAATGAAATATATATAAGTTATTTCCCACGATGAGTCAGTACATTGGAGCAGTATTTAATGATGCACTCCTCCATTAGTGTGGGTATAAAGTAACCTGTGAAATGAAGAAGAGTCTCTGTCAGTTGATGACTGCAAAGACGAGATTTCCAGCAGGTTTTACTACGATGACTCCCAGTGAACAGAAAGAAAACAAATCACTAGTCATGACGGTTTATGAGGAAACTCACTGAAATCAATATTTCTAAATCAATTTAAGACACAAACAATTGTTTCTCGGACAAGTGGAAAGTATTTAAATCCATTTTAAGGCCAAATCTGACACTAAAATACTAAATTTGTTTTTATAAGACAGAAAAAACCTCATTGCACTTCTCTTAGAAATGCAAAGTGATGTTTCTTTAGATCCGATACCATTACTTGATCATTTCAGAATAAGTTGTGATAATAACCAACAAGCTCTAACAATGTTCAACACAATAAGAAACCATGTTCTGAAAGCACAAACCCAATAATGAAGTTAGTATAAGTTATTTCACACGATGAGTCAGTACATCGGAGCAGTATTTAATGATACACCCCCCCCCATTAGTGTGGGTATAAAGTAACCTGTGAAATGAAGATGAATACAGAAGAGTCTCTGTCAGGTGATGACTGCAAAGACGAGATTTCCAGCAGGTTTTACTACGATTTCTACCAGTGAAAAGAAAGAAAACCAATCACCAGTCATGGCGGTTGATGAGGAAACTCACTGAAATCAATATTTCTAAATCAATTTAAGACACAAACAATTGTTTCTAGGTCAAGTTGAAATGATTTAAATCCAGTTTAAGGACAAATCTGACACTAAAATACTAAATATGTTTTTATAAGACAGAAATTACCTCATTGCACTTCTCTTAGAAATGCAGAATGTCGTTTCTTTAGACACAATAGATAATTAAAAAGGGTTTGATACTAATGTAATGAAAAAGTCACACGCGCTCTTTTTCATCCGATACCATTACTTGATCATTTCAGGATAATTTGTGATAATAACCAACAAGCTCTAACACTGTTTAACACAATAAGAAACCATGTTCTGAAAGCACAAACCCAATAATGAAATGAGTATAAGTTATTTCACACGATGAGTCAGTACATTGGAGCAGTATTTAACGATGCACCCCCCCATTAGTGTGGGTATAAAGTAACCTGTGAAATGAAGATGAATACAGAAGAGTCTCTGTCAGTTGATGACTGCAAAGACGAGATTTCCAGCAGGTTTTACTACGATGACTCCCAGTGAACTGAAAGAAAAACAATCACCAGCCATGGCGGTTTATGAGGAAACTCACTGAAATCAATATTTCTAATTCAATTTAAGACACAAACATTTGTTTTTAGGTCAAGTGGAAAGTATTTAAATCCATTTTAAGGCCAAATCTGACACTAAAATACTTATAATATTTTTAAATAAGACCTCAAAACTTCATTGCACTTCTCTTAGAAATGCAAAGTGATGTTTCTTTAGATCCGATACCATTACTTAATCATTTCAGAATAAATTGTGATAATAACCAGCAAGCTCTAACAATGTTTAACACAATAAGAAACCATGTTCTGAAAGCACAAACCCAATAATGAAGTTAGTATAAGTTATTTCCCACGATGAGTCAGTACATTGGAGCAGTATTTAACGATGCAATCCCCCATTAGTGTGTGTATAAAGTACCCAGTGCTGGTTCATTGCTTTGCAGTGTGTCCAGTTTGTGTGTAGTGAAGATGGCACGAACCCTCGGCCTGTGTGTGTGTGTGTTTTTTTTTCTCCACTCAGTTGGAGCGAGGTCACTTTGGCAGACTGCGCTCCCGAACGAGACCCCAGCGGGCGCCAGACTGCAGGGAGAGGGGACGCCGAGCCGCTGCCCGTCACAGCCCACTGGTCGCCTGACGGGCCCCAAGGCCTGCCAGACTGACACCCCCCCACCGGCCCACCCCCCCGGCCCGGGCAGGAGGCAGAGAGGGGGGGCAGAGGGATGGGTCCGAGGATGGGGTGAGCAGAGGTGGAGGTTGGCATAGGGGACAATCACTACTGCATTTATCTATTTGATATAGCCCGGGTAGAAGTGGAGAGGACACTGGGAGGCCGGGGCAGGAGATGTTCTGCCACTGTGCCCACTGGTGGAGGTGGATTCAGGTGACGGAGAGAGAGAGAGATTGGAGGAGAGATTGCAACGGACAGCCATTACTCGGCATGTAATAGAAAAATAGCAATACGCATGACACGCAGCTACAGTAGAGCTTTGTGGTGGAGGAGAAAGAAAAACTCTGGGCGATATATAAAAAAGAAAGAAAAAAAGAGACATGTATTATCAGTGAGAGAAAAGAAAGATGAGACGGAGGAGAGCGGGAAAAAAAAGGGGATAAAGGAGAGTGAAGAACGAGTTGTGTGTGTCCCAGCATGTGTCTGAGGCTGGCGTGAAGGAGGGAGGAGGGCAACACTCACAGAGGCTCTCAGGCGTGTCCGGAGCATGAGCCAAGTACCTCTGCTATGTTCACACACACACAGACACACACACACACACACACACACACACACACACACACACACACACCCACACACACACACACACACACACACCTGCCCTCTCCCTCCCTCTCACAGACACAGCGACGCACATGTTTCGTCACACTTAACTTTTACTCTGCATTTACAAAGTTTCACAGGACATTCACGAGTGCATCTCTCTTTAAGGTTTTCTCTCCTGATGATTTCTAACAAATCTACCTTCACATATGATGGAGAGAAAAAACAAAGACAGCTCTATTCTGAGCGTCTGTGGGATCTTTTCCGTCACTTCACTTTAATGTGCACAATGCTCATATACTTCTTATTGCCACACACTGCCACACACCCTCCTCCAACCAGTGATCATTTGAACATTTGTACATTTGCACTACTGTTACTTTTTCACTACTGTAGTACCCCGCCTATAGTGTATTCATATTTATATATATTTATATTTTTATCCTGCTCATAGTGTATTCATCGCCCTTTTATCTTACAATTCCTGTTAATACTGTAATATTCCATTTATATTTCTTACTGTACAGATCTTATTTATTTACATTTTCACTTTAATATGCACAATACTTTTTTTTGCACTTCTGGTTAGACGCTAAACTGCATTTCGTTGTATAAGTACTTGAACTGTGCAATGACAAAGTTGAATCTAATCTAATCTAAACGTGACAGTTTTTACACGGAGAGAAAAGCTTATCCTTTGACACTGAGCTGTGTTTATATGTAATGTGTACATGCAGGAGTGTAACGCTCACCTTGAAGACAATACTTCAAACTAGAAACACTCATGTACACTCTTGCAGGTTCTTGCAGGTTCACATTATAAACTACACACTGAAAACCAGCAGACAACCTCACACTTGGAGTAAAGGTAAATGACTGATGAGGGGATCGGACTGAATCCTGTCAAAGAGCCGTCCGTGTTCGCCAACAGAGCGCACACGGTAACTTTGCAATTAAACAGTAAATGGATCAATGTTTGTATATGTTTGTGTGTGCATGTGTGTGTCGGGGGGGGCCTCAGGGGCCCGTCCTAATGAGCTATCTGTGTGCATTTCTAACAAGAGCTCGGTGCAGCGCCCACGGCACTGTCATCCCGGGCCGCGGCTGACCTTGCTCGGCTGCTAGGCTGTGTCGTTTGCTATATTTATGGCACCACCACCACCACCTTTCTCTCTGTGTGTGTGTGTGTGTGTGTGTGTGTGTGTGTGTGTGTGTGTGTGTGTGTGTGTGTGTGTGTGTGTGTGTGTGTGTGTGTGTGTGTGTGAGTGTGTGTGTGTGTGGGTGGGTGTGTGTGTGTGTGTGGGTGTGTGTATTCACTAGTGTGTGCATTCCAGGAGGGCGGGAGAGCAGGGGGGCTCACTCAGGAAGCAAATACTGTGTATATCAGCATAATGAATCAAGTGGCAGAGAGTGAGCGAGGAAAGAGAAAGGAGGAGAGAGAGAGAGAGAGAGCGAGAGAGAAAAAGGAGGAGAGAGAGAGAGAGAGAGAGAGAGAGAGAGAGAGAGAGAGAGAGAGAGAGAGAAAAGAGGGAGGGTGGAAGAGAGGAAGGGATGGAGAAAGCCATTTTCCCTCTGCTGTTTCCTCCCCTCCTGGCAACCAACTCCTGTGGTGTCTATTCCCTCTATTCTGCGTTTGCCTTCTTCCCCTTTTTGTTCTCTCTCATTCTGCCTTTTACCCCCCCTTTAATTTCTTTGCTTGACCTGATCCCTCCTTCAGCACAGAGCCAACACCATGCATACAGGCATGGTGCTATAGTTCAACTGGACACACCACTCGTAAGGTTATATGACGCATCACGTGTGTTTACCTCTGTCTCTGACATATGCTATTAACCCAGCCAAAGACAACGGGAGCTTTGAGCATTTTACATTTTACACAGTGTACACACACACTGTAAAAAACACGTGAGCTGGTAGAATGCATCAATCCATGTGGAGGCTCAGTGCATGCATGCATGCAGCTCCGTGAGTTCGGCACCAACCAGGCCGGCTGAATCACCGATGGAATAATAATAATGCATGTGCATGGAATCAACTGGACCCCTTGTTCGTCTCTGGGCAGGGGAGAGAGGCTGGTGCACACACACACACACACACACACACAGATACACACACACACACACACACAGTTAGATACATACACAGCCTCAATATGCAAAGCTCCTCTGTGCTGGGTTAAGGGAGAGGGGCGTGCTGCTGTGAATACTCATCTGAGCCTGGCAGAGGGAGCTGTGTGTATCCCCCCATAACCTCAGGGCGAGGGGCCGAGGAGAGCGCTCCATTTGCGTGGGACACACATACACGAGTGGAGACACACACACACACACATACACGAGAGGAGACACACATACATACAGGCCCAAACAGGGAAAGTCAGACACATACATGCTCATACGCCAACTCACACACACATTATATAAAACCCATGCACACACACATTCACACATGGAGGCGATAAGCGAAGGGAGAAGCTCCATGGGGGGGGGGGGGGGGCGCCGTGACCAAAAGTAAAGTTTTAATTCGCTCCTCGGGGACACTGCTTACTCATCCAACTCCCCCAAGGAGCGACTTCCTCTGAAATCTATTCAAATCACATCTCTCCTCCGCCTTTTATTGCATTTCTCATATCCCCATCACAAAGTGACAAATCACCAGCGCACACTTCACAGAACCAACAGCACTTTGCCTCCGTTTTGGGGGGCAGATGGATTTGGGGGATTTTTTTTAACTTTTAAAGTGATTAGAGAAACTCACTTCCATTAGTTTCCGTAAGAATTACTGTGCGTATGAGTTGTCATGTTCAGAGTCCAGAGACACCTTTACCTGTCTGTTCACTTATTTTCAATAGCAAATCTTTATTTATGTGGCAAATATAGAACTAAACCTCCCTCGGTAGTACGAACACACACACACAAAAAGATGTAGAGGTTTATGAGGAAACTCACTGAAATCAATATTTCTAATTCAATTTAAGACACAAACAATTGTTTCGAGGACAAGTGGAAAGTATTTAAATGCATTTTAAGGCCAAATCTGACGCTAAAATACTTATATTTTCTTTATATAAGACAGAAAAAACCTCATTGCACTTCTCTTAGAAATGCAGAATGTCGTTTCTTTAGACACAATAGATAATTAAAAAGGGTTTGATACTAATGTAATGAAAAAGTCACACGTGCTCTTTTTCATCCGATACCATTACTTCATCATTTCAGGATAATTTGTGATAATAACCAACAAGCTCTGTTTAACACGATAAGAAACTGTATTCTGAAAGCACAAACCCAATAATGAAATTATTGTGCGTGAGTTGTCATGTTCAGGGTCCAGAGACACCTTTACCTGTCTGTTCACTTATTTTCAAGAGCAAATCTTTATTTATGTGGCAAATATAAAACTAAACTTCCCATCGGTAGTACACATACACACACACACACAAAAAGATGTAGAGGTTTATGAGGAAACTCACTGAAATCAATATTTCTAATTCAATTTAAGACACAAACAATCGTTTCTAGGACAAGTGGAAAGTATTTAAATGCAATCTGACACTAAAATACTTATATTTTCTTTATATAAGACAGAAAAAACCTCATTGCACTTCTCTTAGAAATGCAGAATGTCGTTTCTTTAGACACGAGAGATAATTAAAAAGGGTTTGATACTAATGTAATGAAAAAGTCACACGTGCTCTTTTTCATCCGATACCATTACTTCATAATTTCAGGATAATTTGTGATAATAACCAATGAGCTCTGTTTAACACGATAAGAAACTGTATTCTGAAAGCACAAACCCAATAATGAAATGAGTGTGTGTGAGTTGTCATGTTCAGAGTCCAGAGACACCTTTACCTGTCTGTTCACTTATTTTCAAGAGCAAATCTTCATTTATGTGGCAAATATAAAACTAAACCTCCCTCGGTAGTACACACACACACACACACACAGAAAGATGTACGTCAAATACAGCGTTTAAGGCCCACTGCTACTCTGAAGCGTGCAAACACATAAGTGTAGCAACACATTGTGCGACTCCAGTCCCACACTTCCAGCCAGTGTTCTCCGCTCCATTCTCAATAAAGCAGGTGATGAGAGCGTGGAGGTCTAATTAGTTTATGCAGACGTATGAAGCTGGTGGGACAGGCAGCATTGTTATTATTTCCCTGGCAGCCCACTGCCGACACACACACACACACACACACACACACAGAACAACAGTGACACTTACAACGTCGCCTGCCGCATCCCCAGCCGTGCTCATCCAAGACGGTTGAGAGTGGGGGGGGGGGTGAATTGGTGGGGATGAGAGAGGGGGTGTCAGGATGGGGAGAGCCGGTTGTGCGAGCGGGAGGAGAGAGAGAGAGAGGGAGAGAGAAGAAGCGCCACTTGATATATTCGTAATGTTCCTTAATATTTTCATTTTGATGTAATTTGTGGCCCCGGTTTTTTAAATATCCGCTCTGTAATAATGTTTAATTTCAAGGGTCAGTCTGCCAAGGAGTATATTAAAGCTGATAAAACTCATTTTCCACAGGCCCAATATCGCGCTCAGATCAGGTTAGGAGGCCAGCCGCCCTGAATATTTCATCTTTTATCATGCCGATAATGGGAAGATGACAGAGGCGCATTATTACAATGAGAGAATTGCTCATTTTCCTGACGGGAGGGGGGGTGGAGGGTGGAGGGGGGGGCTGCCTGGGCTGCCTGGCTCTCCCGACCGCTGCCTGCATCATCAATGACTGGTTGGAGCTGGAGCCGAGAGCCAAGGGCTGCACTGAGTGTTTGTCGCAATAAAGGCAAATTCCTCCCTGAGAGAGGAGAGGTGGAGAGAGGAGAGGAGGAGAGAGGAGAGGAGGAGAGGAGGAGAGGAGGAGAGGAGAGGAGGAAGAGAGGAGGAGAGGTGAGGAGGGGAGGAGAGGAGAGGAGAGGAGAGGAGAGGAGAGGAGAGGAGAGGAGAGGAGAGGAGAGGAGAGGAGAGGAGAGGAGAGGAGAGGAGAGGAGAGGAGAGGAGAGGAGAGGAGAGGAGAGGAGAGGAGGAGCACGGAGGGGATGGAGGTAGAGAGAGAGAGAGAGATAGCGGTACGGAAAAGAGTGAGAGAGAGTGAGAGAGAGAAAGAGAAAAGCAACTTTCTTCCACCACCTCACTTATTTGATTGTCGTGAATAATAAATGTGGGTTTGGAGTCGGTGTGTGTGTGTAAACTGGGGGGGGGGGGGGTTAAGCAAAAGAGCCCTAGTGGTGTGTGAGTGTGTGTGTCCATGCTGGTGCTGATGTGGTAGAGCAGTGGGGGGGGCTGGGGGGGCGGGTGGATCTATACCAGATTTGAAGAAGGTCTCCATTCCGAATTAACCCGTTTAATTGAGCCATTAGGAAAGAACAAAGCTGGGGCTATGGGGCTCTCTCCCTTTCTCTCTCTCTCTCTCTCTCTCTCTCTCTCTCTCGCTCTCTCTCTTGGATTGGAACCTGGCCCTCAGGCAAATGACTAACTGGACCTTCTCTGGCGCCGGAGCAGCTTAATAAATGGACCCAATCAAGGCTGTTTCTGCGGACCACCTGTGTCCCGTACAGGTCAGAACCATTCGACCCACATTAGAGGAAGTGATGGACGCACACGCCACTCCATCCCCTCCATCCACCCCCCCAATAATGAGCATAATAAGAGAACCATAATGGCATATTTATGGGCTGGCTCAGAAGAGAAGACAGTGGCTGCAGTGAGTGTTTGGGTGACAGACAGGTGATGTCAGGGTTTCAAATGTTTAACTATAGTCTTTGCTGACTGAACTCTTAACCAAATAAAGATAGGAACAGTTTTTGCTATAGATATTAGGCCTTTATACAAATGTTTTTAATAACCGTTGCTATTTAGTGCCAATAATGAATCTTTTACTTGTCCTCATAATTAACTTTTTTTGATATTAAAGCATTTTTTCCTTAGCTGCATTCCACATCAGATGGAGTTCACGGAACTGTCCCTTCTGGGGTAAAGTTGGTATGACATTGTTTGGGTTCAGTTGTTCCTGATGTTTACACAGTCAGGATGAATGTTTTGATGAAGCAGAAAATATAATAATAATCTTTTCTCCAATTGTAAACACCTTTTGCCCGTCATGGCATCTGCTGAGTCAAGCCCTTCCATGAAGTAAACAGGTTGCCGAGCAACTATAGCGTCATTGGGAGTGTCTCCCTGTCTACTTCCGTATTCCAAATGCCAGGAGGATGGATTACGCCTGCGCACTTCCGAGGAGGAGGAACGAAGATCTACTGTTATAAAATGGAAAGGTGCCGGATGTCCAGAGTGCTCTGATACAACTAGTGTACTGGAAGCCCATTGCTTTGCTGTAACCTGTTCATTGCGTCCTAAATAAATACTTTGATTGACTAAACTGAGTTCGGCTCTTCTTCTCTTAAAGAATAAAAGAACACGCTCAACAGTGACTGGTGTGAGGAGAGAGAACGTGACATTAAGAAATGCACAAGATCGCATAAAAGAAACAGCGAACGAGTCCACCAGAGTGATCAGAATGTGGCGAGCAGAAGAAAGTGTACTGTAAAATAACTCTCTGTAATAATTCAATTAAGCCAAGACTCCAAGGAAAAGCACAAACGAAATAACAGGACTAGAAATGTTAATTATATATATATCAATAGAGAATTTGATCAGTTATTTGATCTAGAAAGAATTAAACGGCAACATTATCTCACATCCCCAAAGACATGGCTTCAAACTAAAGGCTTTTAAAAAAACTGGACTGAAGTGGAAAAACTGCTCCATGTTGGTTCTTTTAGTGCAGTTTTAACTCTTCATTACAGACTTGATTGATGATTTACAGTATTTTTGACAGTATACCTGATTTGAGATTGCACAGTGTTGAGACAGAATTTACTGTCCTGCACCTTAAGGTGTCGCTCAGTTGCTGTAAATGTTGTCCATCAGTTCATTGGCCTGATACAGAGACACCATGACTGGAAGATGGATTGGTCCATACTGGCCTGTGACTTGGCTTAATACAGCCGATATCAATCAATTCAAATATACCATGATTGACTCTGATGCCGATTTTGCAATATGGCCTTGGAACAGTTAAGGACATTAATTAGTCGATCGATAGGAAATGAATCACAATTCATACACAATTTAATCCCTCACACAGAAAGCTGGTGATAAAAGAAGCAGCAAACGAGTCCACCAGAGTGATCAGAATCAAATGACTCACAAGAGACCGAGTTATGATACATATTCCATTTCCAGTGGCTGCGCGGTGTGAAGGATCTGTCACACACCAGGTGGGCCTATCTTGGCATTTAATATGTTAATCTGTAATCTTCCTCTTCATTCAACTATTACTACAGGCACCGCATTGATGGACTTTCTCTCCTTTTCAGTGTCTCTCTGCTCAGCTCTCTAATCTTGACAGTTCTCACTGCGCCACAGGCTGTTGAAGAATGAATCCTGGAAACTAAGGACGGGAATTTTTAACTGACTAGTCATTTAAACATTTGTGGCTGATGTCAAAAAAACCACGTGGCGACATTTGTTGAATTATGCACCTGCAATGTTGAAAACTAAAGAGTCAGTGGCATCATATCTCCGTCCCTGTGTGTTTATTTTAAACTGGATTAAGAACTGTAGACATTAGATGTCGAGACAAGCTGAACAACGTAAGTGACATATTGGCTTGAAGCTCCATCGACACTTATTTACGGTTAAACTCCTCAGTGTTTGTTTTGTGGAGGAAGAGACCTGTGAATAAATTCTGCTCCCAATAAAGAACTTTGTGAAAGTCTGGCTCACGTCCGAACAATTAACAATAAAGTAATCCTGACCAGAAAAATGCAGATCAATGGTGATGAAGACAACGTCTCTCATGATCCAACTCAGCAAACTCTTTATTTTATAATAACTTGGATGAAGAGGCCCTCAGCTGGAGCAAGATTAGATACTGTGACTTTACAAAAACACTTTCTGAAGATCTGTGTGTGGTGGGGTGAGGAAGTCCATCAATACCGGAAACTTCAGCAGTTGTTTTGTTGTCATCTGTGCAACAAGTCAATTCCCATCTGTGTAGAGACAATAACACAATGTAGAATAAAGTTTAAATGCAGTCTAGGTTCACCTCCTCATTTCTTCTTTACCTCTTTAATCTTCAATGCCCACATTTACACTCGATATTTCATCCTCACTTCCATTCCTTATTGATCAAGATCCAAAATGAAGATAATTTTTGAGAGAGCTAGTTTGGTTGCTGCCCTGTACCTGTGCTTGATGCTCACAACACCAACAAATCCTCCACATTATCCAGGCGAGCAGCCGGGTGCAGCAGACAGAGGCAGGAAGTGACATATTGACGCCGCTGCGCAGATCAGATGATCATGTCTTCAGCATCAAAGTCGTGGGCTCTTATCATCATATAATTTTTTTGTGTGTCGCTTTGTAGAAGCGTAATCAACACCCCTGTTGTTTTCACACATCTCCTGGATTTCTACAGACATTACACCAGGAGGTCAGGTGGATAAAGTCCGCAGAACCTACCGAGCACCTCACTCAGACATTTGCATTCACACGAGCAACTCCTCCAGAGAAAATACAGAGGAGACCATGTCTGAAATAAGCTGCAGATCACGATGTCCTGGTTAAATTATCGGTTTCCTGATGCTACAAGGCACCGAGTTTAATGGAGGACATGAGGGTAAGTACCAGGAGTTGGCAACGACAGTTTGGACAAAATATCATCTTTACATTAATTCTTAATCAGCTTGTCAGTGATGTAAAACCAGTGAGTTGGCCGACATGAAGCAGCCTTCAGAATGAAAGATGACCCATCGCAGGAATAACCCACCCGGCCTTCGTCACCCTCCCCAAAAAGCGCCAGACACTTTGGGTGCACCCCCGCTGAGAGGAAGAGGAAGTGATGAGCACCCCAAAGGGCAGCGGAGGTCACAACTGACCAGCGTGACTGCCAACAACCCCAGGAAAGGGGCAAGATGGAGTCAATGTGTCTGGACCCCCACCCTAATCAAAAAAAAAAAGAATCTGTCACCGTGTCAGGAGGGGTGAGAGGGGGGGGGGGGGTTGGCGGGCTGGGGTCAGGGCGGGGGTTAGGGGGGAGTGGGTGATGGTGGGTACCAGACTGGGGCACCTCGGGGGACTTTTGGGGAGGAAGAGCCATGCACCACGTCTCCTGCTCCCAACCCATGTTCCCTCATTTGATTGTAAACCCATGAATAATGCATAACGGATGGGACTGAAGGAGGGGGGAAGGATGGAGGGATGGGGCGGTGGGGGGGGGGGACCTCAA